>NC_138228.1:29246766-29497266 GCF_964197995.2 Scardinius erythrophthalmus | reverse complement strand
CCTGACCGTTAGTCCGATTGACTTGAAAATTGGTATGCAGTGTCTTGGCCCAAGGTGCCATATATGTCTATGAGGACATTGGCGTATCTCAAAAAACATGGCCGCCATTGGCCAATAAAGTTGAGCACCTATTAGACAAGGTTAACGGAGGCCGATCGGAACGAAACTCGATGGGCATGTTCATCTCATGGCCCTAGAGGTCTGTAAGAATTTTGAAAGAAATCGGCCACTAGTTGGCGCTAACGAGTTTTACGGCTCTGTAATCACGTGGTGTTACACTCATCCACACAATATGCATATCATTTGATAGATCTGCTCATGCTGAACAACTTTGCCTCAAGAACCATTGCTGTCAATCAAACCGTTCATTAAATATTCGCGAACATGTTAAAAACCTACTTTTGCGAACTAGTCCTAGGTTTTTCGCCCGATCGGAACCAGACCAGTCTAGGACAATTCTCTGGACTCTCTAGATCAATAATTATCGAAAAAAAGTTGAACTTTTGCATTTGGATGGCTGTAATAGGGTCATTTATAAAATGGGCGTGGCAAAATACAATAAAAATTCTATAAATCCTAAATGAAAACTCAGAACTTCACAAAAATTGGTGAGCATATGTGACATAACATCATTAACAAGCATGCCAAATTTTATGGAGATCGGACCATAGGTGGCGCTATAACTGTTAAAAAGCTTTAAAACCATATATTTCCTATGGTACATTGCCTGTATTGGCTGTAAATGGTCTTTTCCATCTATTATGTCAGTGGTTACATGCTTGCTAAATAAAACCTGATAACTTTTGATGCTTTTGTGCTTAAAAACCCTTAAAGGCCTTAATAGCTTGAACCCCGATAAATGCTGCTTGCAGCTTTAATTATTATTATTATTATTATTATTCTGCCGTAAAACGCATCGTGCAGCCCAAACCGTAAGGGCTAGAGCTTTGAAACTTTGCCATATGGTAGTACAAAAATCGAGGAGAGGTTATCAAATTATGACCCCGATTGGCCCATAGGTGGCGCTATAGCAACCAAAAGCGCGAAACTGCTCATAACTCCTAGACCGTAAGTCATAGACTCAAGTGTCTTATATCATTGGAAAGCTGGACGCCTGACGAACAAAACGTATATCTCCGATTTTATTTCCGCCATGATAGATTTTCCGCCATTTTGAATTTTGTCGAAAATCTACTTTTGCGAACTAGTCCCTGGTTTTTTGCCCGATCGGAACCAAACCAGTGCAGAATTGTTCTCTGGAGTCTGAATATCAATAATTATCAAAAAAAAGTTGAAATTTCGATTCACGGTCGCTAGGGGGTGCAAAATTAACGTTGTGGGAGGAGCCTATTTTACTAAAATGGCTATAACTCCAGAAGTAAAAGAGGTATTTTAACCAAACCTGGTACACATGTGTAAGACGTCAATATGAGGTCACGGTAAAAAAATCGCGGCGATTGGTCACATGGTGGCGCTATAACATGAAAAAAACATAAAACAGGCTATAACCACCTGACCGTTAGTCCGATTGACTTGAAAATTGGTATGCAGTGTCTTGGTCCAAGGTGCCATGTATGTCTATGAGGACATTGGTGTATCTCAAAAAACATGGCCGCCATCGGCCAATGAAGTTTGAGCACCTATTAGACAAGGTTAACGGAGGCCTATCGGAACGAAACTCGGTGGGCATGTTCGACTCATGGCCCTAGAGGTCTGTAAGAATTTTAAAAGAAATCGGCCACTAGTTGGCGCTAACGAGTTTTATGGCTCTGTAATCACGTGGTGTTACACTTATTGTCACAAAATGCATACCATTTGATAGATCTCCTCTTGTTGAACAACTTTGCCTCAAGAACCATTGCTGTCAATCAAACCGTTCATTAAATATTCGTAATTATGTTAAAAACCTACTTTTGCGAACTAGTCCTAGGTTTTTCGCCCGATCAGAACCAAACGAGTCTAGGACAATTCTATGGACTCTCAAGATCAATAATTATCAAAAAAAAGTTGAACTTTTGCATTTTTCGCATGGGTATATTGGGTCATAAAGAAAATGGGCGTGGCAAAATGCACTCAAAAGCCTATAAATCCTAAACAAAAACTCAGAACTTCACGAAAATTGGTGAGCTTATGTGCCATAACATCATTAACAAGCATGCAAAATTTCATGGAGATCGGACTATAGATGGTGCTATAACTGTTAAAAAGCTTTAAAAAACACATATTTCCTATGGTAAATTGCCTGTATTGGCTGTAAATGGACTTTTCCATCTATTATTTCAGTGGTTAAAAGCTTTCTAAATAAATCTTAATGTCTTAAATGCTTATGTGCCTAAAGGCCTTAAATGCTTGAACCCCGATAAATGCTGCTTGCAGCTTTAATTATTAGGGGTTCAAGCACTTCAGTGCTGAACACCTATTGTAATTGTTAATTTTCCCATGATGCAACATTCAGACATAAAACTGATCGGGCAGACCAAACCGTAAGTCGTGGAGACTTGAAACTTTGGGGGCTGATAGTACTCACACCGCCTACAGCGTCACCAAGGCCCGCCCCGATCGGCCTGACGGGGGCGCTACAGCGGGCAAAAGTACGAAACGGCTCATAACTCATCAACCGTGAGGCGTAGGCTCAAGTGTCTTATATCGCTGGAATCCTTGGCTCGAGGCGGACCAGATGCATGCCTCGGATTTGCTCGTCACCCTGGGAAAATTTTAGGGTATTTGGGGTTTTTCCAAAAACCTACTTTCGCGAACTAGTCCTAGGTTTTTGGCCCGACCGGAACCAAACCAGTGCGGCAAGATTCTCTGGAGTCTGATTGTCAATAATTATCAAAAAAAAGTGTAAATTTCGCTTCACGGTCCCTAAGGGCCGCCAAAATGTTCGAAGTGGGAGGAGCCCATTTTGCTTAATTGGCTATAACTCGTGAACGGAACGAGATTTTTGCACCAAACTCAGCACACGCATGTACGAGCTCATTCTGTGGTCACGTGAAAAAGGGCGCAGCGACTGGCCACTTGGTGGCGCTATAACTGTTAAAAGGGTGTCAAAATGATGTATTTCTATGGAAAAAACACATGAAATGGCTGAAAGCGGCCATCTTGCTGTCTGATTTGCATACAAGCTCACAAAATCGGGCATGCGCATGCGTCACGTGATCCTGAAGAAGCTTGAAAACTTTCATGGACGTCGGGCCATTGGTGGCGCTTTAACTGTCATAAAGGTGAGAAGGCCTCTGTATTACCCTATGCAAAATGACATTTAAATGACTGAAAAATGGGGGGAAAAGAGCAGAGCTTCACCAAATTAGCTGAGCACATGCGCCATATTATTCTAAAGAAGCGTGCAAACTTTTATGGAGATCGGGCCATCAGTGGGGGTGTCACAGTTTAAAAGGTAAAAAAAAAAATGCACCACATTTCCATGATAAATGAGCTAAAAGGGCAACAAACGTTCTTTTTCCTCTCCGAGGCACATGTTAGAAGGCTGGATAAAGTTTTTGGAACGCAGCAGCGCAGACGGCAAGCGCCTAGACCCTATAGTTTTTTTTTTAGAGGCCTTTTTGTGGCCCTTTTTTAGCCACTTATTAGGGGTTCAAGCACTTCAGTGCTGAACACCTATTGTAATTGTTAATTTTCCCATGATGCAACATTCAGACATAAAACTGATCGGGCAGACCAAACCGTAAGTCGTGGAGACTTGAAACTTTGGGGGCTGATAGTACTCACACCGCCTACAGCGTCACCAAGGCCCGCCCCGATCGGCCTGACGGGGGCGCTACAGCGGGCAAAAGTACGAAACGGCTCATAACTCATCAACCGTGAGGCGTAGGCTCAAGTGTCTTATATCGCTGGAATCCTTGGCTTGAGGCGGACCAGATGCATGCCTCGGATTTGCTCGTCACCCTGGGAAAATTTTAGGGTATTTGGGGTTTTTCCAAAAACCTACTTACGCGAACTAGTCCTAGGTTTTTGGCCCGACCGGAACCAAACCAGTGCGGCAAGATTCTCTGGAGTCTGATTGTCAATAATTATCAAAAAAAGTGTAAATTTCGCTTCACGGTCCCTAAGGGCCGCCAAAATGTTCGAGGTGGGAGGAGCCCATTTTGCTTAATTGGCTATAACTCGTGAACGGAACGAGATTTTTGCACCAAACTCAGCACACGCATGTACGAGCTCATTCTGTGGTCACGTGAAAAAGGGCGCAGCGACTGGCCACTTGGTGGCGCTATAACTGTTAAAAGGGTGTCAAAATGATGTATTTCTATGGAAAAAACACATGAAATGGCTGAAAGCGGCCATCTTGCTGTCTGATTTGCATACAAGCTCACAAAATCTGGCATGCGCATGCGTCACGTGATCCTGAAGAAGCTTGAAAACTTTCATGGACGTCGGGCCATTGGTGGCGCTTTAACTGTCATAAAGGTGAGAAGGCCTCTGTATTACCCTATGCAAAATGACATTTAAATGACTGAAAAATGGGGGGAAAAGAGCAGAGCTTCACCAAATTAGCTGAGCACATGCGCCATATTTTTCTGAAGAAGCGTGCAAACTTTTATGGAGATCGGGCCATCAGTGGGGGTGTCACAGTTTAAAAGGTAAAAAAAAAAATGCACCACATTTCCATGATAAATGAGCTAAAAGGGCAACAAACGTTCTTTTTCCTCTCCGAGGCACATGTTAGAAGGCTGGATAAAGTTTTTGGAACGCAGCAGCGCAGACGGCAAGCGCCTAGACCATATAGTTTTTTTTTTAGAGGCCTTTTTGTGGCCCTTTTTTAGCCACTTATTAGGGGTTCAAGCACTTCAGTGCTGAACACCTATTGTAATTGTTAATTTTCCCATGATGCAACATTCAGACATAAAACTGATCGGGCAGACCAAACCGTAAGTCGTGGAGACTTGAAACTTTGGGGGCTGATAGTACTCACACCGCCTACAGCGTCACCAAGGCCCGCCCCGATCGGCCTGACGGGGGCGCTACAGCGGGCAAAAGTACGAAACGGCTCATAACTCATCAACCGTGAGGCGTAGGCTCAAGTGTCTTATATCGCTGGAATCCTTGGCTTGAGGCGGACCAGATGCATGCCTCGGATTTGCTCGTCACCCTGGGAAAATTTTAGGGTATTTGGGGTTTTTCCAAAAACCTACTTTCGCGAACTAGTCCTAGGTTTTTGGCCCGACCGGAACCAAACCAGTGCGGCAAGATTCTCTGGAGTCTGATTGTCAATAATTATCAAAAAAAGTGTAAATTTCGCTTCACGGTCCCTAAGGGCCGCCAAAATGTTCGAAGTGGGAGGAGCCCATTTTGCTTAATTGGCTATAACTCGTGAACGGAACGAGATTTTTGCACCAAACTCAGCACACGCATGTACGAGCTCATTCTGTGGTCACGTGAAAAAGGGCGCAGCGACTGGCCACTTGGTGGCGCTATAACTGTTAAAAGGGTGTCAAAATGATGTATTTCTATGGAAAAAACACATGAAATGGCTGAAAGCGGCCATCTTGCTGTCTGATTTGCATACAAGCTCACAAAATCTGGCATGCGCATGCGTCACGTGATCCTGAAGAAGCTTGAAAACTTTCATGGACGTCGGGCCATTGGTGGCGCTTTAACTGTCATAAAGGTGAGAAGGCCTCTGTATTACCCTATGCAAAATGACATTTAAATGACTGAAAAATGGGGGGAAAAGAGCAGAGCTTCACCAAATTAGCTGAGCACATGCGCCATATTATTCTGAAGAAGCGTGCAAACTTTTATGGAGATCGGGCCATCAGTGGGGGTGTCACAGTTTAAAAGGTAAAAAAAAAAATGCACCACATTTCCATGATAAATGAGCTAAAAGGGCAACAAACGTTCTTTTTCCTCTCCGAGGCACATGTTAGAAGGCTGGATAAAGTTTTTGGAACGCAGCAGCGCAGACGGCAAGCGCCTAGACCATATAGTTTTTTTTTTAGAGGCCTTTTTGTGGCCCTTTTTTAGCCACTTATTAGGGGTTCAAGCACTTCAGTGCTGAACACCTATTGTAATTGTTAATTTTCCCATGATGCAACATTCAGACATAAAACTGATCGGGCAGACCAAACCGTAAGTCGTGGAGACTTGAAACTTTGGGGGCTGATAGTACTCACACCGCCTACAGCGTCACCAAGGCCCGCCCCGATCGGCCTGACGGGGGCGCTACAGCGGGCAAAAGTACGAAACGGCTCATAACTCATCAACCGTGAGGCGTAGGCTCAAGTGTCTTATATCGCTGGAATCCTTGGCTTGAGGCGGACCAGATGCATGCCTCGGATTTGCTCGTCACCCTGGGAAAATTTTAGGGTATTTGGGGTTTTTCCAAAAACCTACTTTCGCGAACTAGTCCTAGGTTTTTGGCCCGACCGGAACCAAACCAGTGCGGCAAGATTCTCTGGAGTCTGATTGTCAATAATTATCAAAAAAAAGTGTACATTTCGCTTCACGGTCCCTAAGGGCCGCCAAAATGTTCGAAGTGGGAGGAGCCCATTTTGCTTAATTGGCTATAACTCGTGAACGGAACGAGATTTTTGCACCAAACTCAGCACACGCATGTACGAGCTCATTCTGTGGTCACGTGAAAAAGGGCGCAGCGACTGGCCACTTGGTGGCGCTATAACTGTTAAAAGGGTGTCAAAATGATGTATTTCTATGGAAAAAACACATGAAATGGCTGAAAGCGGCCATCTTGCTGTCTGATTTGCATACAAGCTCACAAAATCTGGCATGCGCATGCGTCACGTGATCCTGAAGAAGCTTGAAAACTTTCATGGACGTCGGGCCATTGGTGGCGCTTTAACTGTCATAAAGGTGAGAAGGCCTCTGTATTACCCTATGCAAAATGACATTTAAATGACTGAAAAATGGGGGGAAAAGAGCAGAGCTTCACCAAATTAGCTGAGCACATGCGCCATATTATTCTGAAGAAGCGTGCAAACTTTTATGGAGATCGGGCCATCAGTGGGGGTGTCACAGTTTAAAAGGTAAAAAAAAAAATGCACCACATTTCCATGATAAATGAGCTAAAAGGGCAACAAACGTTCTTTTTCCTCTCCGAGGCACATGTTAGAAGGCTGGATAAAGTTTTTGGAACGCAGCAGCGCAGACGGCAAGCGCCTAGACCATATAGTTTTTTTTTTAGAGGCCTTTTTGTGGCCCTTTTTTAGCCACTTATTAGGGGTTCAAGCACTTCAGTGCTGAACACCTATTGTAATTGTTAATTTTCCCATGATGCAACATTCAGACATAAAACTGATCGGGCAGACCAAACCGTAAGTCGTGGAGACTTGAAACTTTGGGGGCTGATAGTACTCACACCGCCTACAGCGTCACCAAGGCCCGCCCCGATCGGCCTGACGGGGGCGCTACAGCGGGCAAAAGTACGAAACGGCTCATAACTCATCAACCGTGAGGCGTAGGCTCAAGTGTCTTATATCGCTGGAATCCTTGGCTTGAGGCGGACCAGATGCATGCCTCGGATTTGCTCGTCACCCTGGGAAAATTTTAGGGTATTTGGGGTTTTTCCAAAAACCTACTTTCGCGAACTAGTCCTAGGTTTTTGGCCCGACCGGAACCAAACCAGTGCGGCAAGATTCTCTGGAGTCTGATTGTCAATAATTATCAAAAAAAAGTGTAAATTTCGCTTCACGGTCCCTAAGGGCCGCCAAAATGTTCGAAGTGGGAGGAGCCCATTTTGCTTAATTGGCTATAACTCGTGAACGGAACGAGATTTTTGCACCAAACTCAGCACACGCATGTACGAGCTCATTCTGTGGTCACGTGAAAAAGGGCGCAGCGACTGGCCACTTGGTGGCGCTATAACTGTTAAAAGGGTGTCAAAATGATGTATTTCTATGGAAAAAACACATGAAATGGCTGAAAGCGGCCATCTTGCTGTCTGATTTGCATACAAGCTCACAAAATCTGGCATGCGCATGCGTCACGTGATCCTGAAGAAGCTTGAAAACTTTCATGGACGTCGGGCCATTGGTGGCGCTTTAACTGTCATAAAGGTGAGAAGGCCTCTGTATTACCCTATGCAAAATGACATTTAAATGACTGAAAAATGGGGGGAAAAGAGCAGAGCTTCACCAAATTAGCTGAGCACATGCGCCATATTATTCTAAAGAAGCGTGCAAACTTTTATGGAGATCGGGCCATCAGTGGGGGTGTCACAGTTTAAAAGGTAAAAAAAAAAATGCACCACATTTCCATGATAAATGAGCTAAAAGGGCAACAAACGTTCTTTTTCCTCTCCGAGGCACATGTTAGAAGGCTGGATAAAGTTTTTGGAACGCAGCAGCGCAGACGGCAAGCGCCTAGACCATATAGTTTTTTTTTTTAGAGGCCTTTTTGTGGCCCTTTTTTAGCCACTTATTAGGGGTTCAAGCACTTCAGTGCTGAACACCTATTGTAATTGTTAATTTTCCCATGATGCAACATTCAGACATAAAACTGATCGGGCAGACCAAACCGTAAGTCGTGGAGACTTGAAACTTTGGGGGCTGATAGTACTCACACCGCCTACAGCGTCACCAAGGCCCGCCCCGATCGGCCTGACGGGGGCGCTACAGCGGGCAAAAGTACGAAACGGCTCATAACTCATCAACCGTGAGGCGTAGGCTCAAGTGTCTTATATCGCTGGAATCCTTGGCTTGAGGCGGACCAGATGCATGCCTCGGATTTGCTCGTCACCCTGGGAAAATTTTAGGGTATTTGGGGTTTTTCCAAAAACCTACTTTCGCGAACTAGTCCTAGGTTTTTGGCCCGACCGGAACCAAACCAGTGCGGCAAGATTCTCTGGAGTCTGATTGTCAATAATTATCAAAAAAAGTGTACATTTCGCTTCACGGTCCCTAAGGGCCGCCAAAATGTTCGAGGTGGAAGGAGCCCATTTTGCTTAATTGGCTATAACTCGTGAACGGAACGAGATTTTTGCACCAAACTCAGCACACGCATGTACGAGCTCATTCTGTGGTCACGTGAAAAAGGGCGCAGCGACTGGCCACTTGGTGGCGCTATAACTGTTAAAAGGGTGTCAAAATGATGTATTTCTATGGAAAAAACACATGAAATGGCTGAAAGCGGCCATCTTGCTGTCTGATTTGCATACAAGCTCACAAAATCTGGCATGCGCATGCGTCACGTGATCCTGAAGAAGCTTGAAAACTTTCATGGACGTCGGGCCATTGGTGGCGCTTTAACTGTCATAAAGGTGAGAAGGCCTCTGTATTACCCTATGCAAAATGACATTTAAATGACTGAAAAATGGGGGGAAAAGAGCAGAGCTTCACCAAATTAGCTGAGCACATGCGCCATATTATTCTGAAGAAGCGTGCAAACTTTTATGGAGATCGGGCCATCAGTGGGGGTGTCACAGTTTAAAAGGTAAAAAAAAAAATGCACCACATTTCCATGATAAATGAGCTAAAAGGGCAACAAACGTTCTTTTTCCTCTCCGAGGCACATGTTAGAAGGCTGGATAAAGTTTTTGGAACGCAGCAGCGCAGACGGCAAGCGCCTAGACCATATAGTTTTTTTTTTAGAGGCCTTTTTGTGGCCCTTTTTTAGCCACTTATTAGGGGTTCAAGCACTTCAGTGCTGAACACCTATTGTAATTGTTAATTTTCCCATGATGCAACATTCAGACATAAAACTGATCGGGCAGACCAAACCGTAAGTCGTGGAGACTTGAAACTTTGGGGGCTGATAGTACTCACACCGCCTACAGCGTCACCAAGGCCCGCCCCGATCGGCCTGACGGGGGCGCTACAGCGGGCAAAAGTACGAAACGGCTCATAACTCATCAACCGTGAGGCGTAGGCTCAAGTGTCTTATATCGCTGGAATCCTTGGCTTGAGGCGGACCAGATGCATGCCTCGGATTTGCTCGTCACCCTGGGAAAATTTTAGGGTATTTGGGGTTTTTCCAAAAACCTACTTTCGCGAACTAGTCCTAGGTTTTTGGCCCGACCGGAACCAAACCAGTGCGGCAAGATTCTCTGGAGTCTGATTGTCAATAATTATCAAAAAAAAGTGTACATTTCGCTTCACGGTCCCTAAGGGCCGCCAAAATGTTCGAAGTGGGAGGAGCCCATTTTGCTTAATTGGCTATAACTCGTGAACGGAACGAGATTTTTGCACCAAACTCAGCACACGCATGTACGAGCTCATTCTGTGGTCACGTGAAAAAGGGCGCAGCGACTGGCCACTTGGTGGCGCTATAACTGTTAAAAGGGTGTCAAAATGATGTATTTCTATGGAAAAAACACATGAAATGGCTGAAAGCGGCCATCTTGCTGTCTGATTTGCATACAAGCTCACAAAATCTGGCATGCGCATGCGTCACGTGATCCTGAAGAAGCTTGAAAACTTTCATGGACGTCGGGCCATTGGTGGCGCTTTAACTGTCATAAAGGTGAGAAGGCCTCTGTATTACCCTATGCAAAATGACATTTAAATGACTGAAAAATGGGGGGAAAAGAGCAGAGCTTCACCAAATTAGCTGAGCACATGCGCCATATTATTCTGAAGAAGCGTGCAAACTTTTATGGAGATCGGGCCATCAGTGGGGGTGTCACAGTTTAAAAGGTAAAAAAAAAAATGCACCACATTTCCATGATAAATGAGCTAAAAGGGCAACAAACGTTCTTTTTCCTCTCCGAGGCACATGTTAGAAGGCTGGATAAAGTTTTTGGAACGCAGCAGCGCAGACGGCAAGCGCCTAGACCATATAGTTTTTTTTTTAGAGGCCTTTTTGTGGCCCTTTTTTAGCCACTTATTAGGGGTTCAAGCACTTCAGTGCTGAACACCTATTGTAATTGTTAATTTTCCCATGATGCAACATTCAGACATAAAACTGATCGGGCAGACCAAACCGTAAGTCGTGGAGACTTGAAACTTTGGGGGCTGATAGTACTCACACCGCCTACAGCGTCACCAAGGCCCGCCCCGATCGGCCTGACGGGGGCGCTACAGCGGGCAAAAGTACGAAACGGCTCATAACTCATCAACCGTGAGGCGTAGGCTCAAGTGTCTTATATCGCTGGAATCCTTGGCTTGAGGCGGACCAGATGCATGCCTCGGATTTGCTCGTCACCCTGGGAAAATTTTAGGGTATTTGGGGTTTTTCCAAAAACCTACTTTCGCGAACTAGTCCTAGGTTTTTGGCCCGACCGGAACCAAACCAGTGCGGCAAGATTCTCTGGAGTCTGATTGTCAATAATTATCAAAAAAAGTGTAAATTTCGCTTCACGGTCCCTAAGGGCCGCCAAAATGTTCGAAGTGGGAGGAGCCCATTTTGCTTAATTGGCTATAACTCGTGAACGGAACGAGATTTTTGCACCAAACTCAGCACACGCATGTACGAGCTCATTCTGTGGTCACGTGAAAAAGGGCGCAGCGACTGGCCACTTGGTGGCGCTATAACTGTTAAAAGGGTGTCAAAATGATGTATTTCTATGGAAAAAACACATGAAATGGCTGAAAGCGGCCATCTTGCTGTCTGATTTGCATACAAGCTCACAAAATCTGGCATGCGCATGCGTCACGTGATCCTGAAGAAGCTTGAAAACTTTCATGGACGTCGGGCCATTGGTGGCGCTTTAACTGTCATAAAGGTGAGAAGGCCTCTGTATTACCCTATGCAAAATGACATTTAAATGACTGAAAAATGGGGGGAAAAGAGCAGAGCTTCACCAAATTAGCTGAGCACATGCGCCATATTATTCTGAAGAAGCGTGCAAACTTTTATGGAGATCGGGCCATCAGTGGGGGTGTCACAGTTTAAAAGGTAAAAAAAAAAATGCACCACATTTCCATGATAAATGAGCTAAAAGGGCAACAAACGTTCTTTTTCCTCTCCGAGGCACATGTTAGAAGGCTGGATAAAGTTTTTGGAACGCAGCAGCGCAGACGGCAAGCGCCTAGACCATATAGTTTTTTTTTTAGAGGCCTTTTTGTGGCCCTTTTTTAGCCACTTATTAGGGGTTCAAGCACTTCAGTGCTGAACACCTATTGTAATTGTTAATTTTCCCATGATGCAACATTCAGACATAAAACTGATCGGGCAGACCAAACCGTAAGTCGTGGAGACTTGAAACTTTGGGGGCTGATAGTACTCACACCGCCTACAGCGTCACCAAGGCCCGCCCCGATCGGCCTGACGGGGGCGCTACAGCGGGCAAAAGTACGAAACGGCTCATAACTCATCAACCGTGAGGCGTAGGCTCAAGTGTCTTATATCGCTGGAATCCTTGGCTTGAGGCGGACCAGATGCATGCCTCGGATTTGCTCGTCACCCTGGGAAAATTTTAGGGTATTTGGGGTTTTTCCAAAAACCTACTTTCGCGAACTAGTCCTAGGTTTTTGGCCCGACCGGAACCAAACCAGTGCGGCAAGATTCTCTGGAGTCTGATTGTCAATAATTATCAAAAAAAAGTGTACATTTCGCTTCACGGTCCCTAAGGGCCGCCAAAATGTTCGAAGTGGGAGGAGCCCATTTTGCTTAATTGGCTATAACTCGTGAACGGAACGAGATTTTTGCACCAAACTCAGCACACGCATGTACGAGCTCATTCTGTGGTCACGTGAAAAAGGGCGCAGCGACTGGCCACTTGGTGGCGCTATAACTGTTAAAAGGGTGTCAAAATGATGTATTTCTATGGAAAAAACACATGAAATGGCTGAAAGCGGCCATCTTGCTGTCTGATTTGCATACAAGCTCACAAAATCTGGCATGCGCATGCGTCACGTGATCCTGAAGAAGCTTGAAAACTTTCATGGACGTCGGGCCATTGGTGGCGCTTTAACTGTCATAAAGGTGAGAAGGCCTCTGTATTACCCTATGCAAAATGACATTTAAATGACTGAAAAATGGGGGGAAAAGAGCAGAGCTTCACCAAATTAGCTGAGCACATGCGCCATATTATTCTAAAGAAGCGTGCAAACTTTTATGGAGATCGGGCCATCAGTGGGGGTGTCACAGTTTAAAAGGTAAAAAAAAAAATGCACCACATTTCCATGATAAATGAGCTAAAAGGGCAACAAACGTTCTTTTTCCTCTCCGAGGCACATGTTAGAAGGCTGGATAAAGTTTTTGGAACGCAGCAGCGCAGACGGCAAGCGCCTAGACCATATAGTTTTTTTTTTTAGAGGCCTTTTTGTGGCCCTTTTTTAGCCACTTATTAGGGGTTCAAGCACTTCAGTGCTGAACACCTATTGTAATTGTTAATTTTCCCATGATGCAACATTCAGACATAAAACTGATCGGGCAGACCAAACCGTAAGTCGTGGAGACTTGAAACTTTGGGGGCTGATAGTACTCACACCGCCTACAGCGTCACCAAGGCCCGCCCCGATCGGCCTGACGGGGGCGCTACAGCGGGCAAAAGTACGAAACGGCTCATAACTCATCAACCGTGAGGCGTAGGCTCAAGTGTCTTATATCGCTGGAATCCTTGGCTTGAGGCGGACCAGATGCATGCCTCGGATTTGCTCGTCACCCTGGGAAAATTTTAGGGTATTTGGGGTTTTTCCAAAAACCTACTTTCGCGAACTAGTCCTAGGTTTTTGGCCCGACCGGAACCAAACCAGTGCGGCAAGATTCTCTGGAGTCTGATTGTCAATAATTATCAAAAAAAGTGTAAATTTCGCTTCACGGTCCCTAAGGGCCGCCAAAATGTTCGAAGTGGGAGGAGCCCATTTTGCTTAATTGGCTATAACTCGTGAACGGAACGAGATTTTTGCACCAAACTCAGCACACGCATGTACGAGCTCATTCTGTGGTCACGTGAAAAAGGGCGCAGCGACTGGCCACTTGGTGGCGCTATAACTGTTAAAAGGGTGTCAAAATGATGTATTTCTATGGAAAAAACACATGAAATGGCTGAAAGCGGCCATCTTGCTGTCTGATTTGCATACAAGCTCACAAAATCTGGCATGCGCATGCGTCACGTGATCCTGAAGAAGCTTGAAAACTTTCATGGACGTCGGGCCATTGGTGGCGCTTTAACTGTCATAAAGGTGAGAAGGCCTCTGTATTACCCTATGCAAAATGACATTTAAATGACTGAAAAATGGGGGGAAAAGAGCAGAGCTTCACCAAATTAGCTGAGCACATGCGCCATATTATTCTGAAGAAGCGTGCAAACTTTTATGGAGATCGGGCCATCAGTGGGGGTGTCACAGTTTAAAAGGTAAAAAAAAAAATGCACCACATTTCCATGATAAATGAGCTAAAAGGGCAACAAACGTTCTTTTTCCTCTCCGAGGCACATGTTAGAAGGCTGGATAAAGTTTTTGGAACGCAGCAGCGCAGACGGCAAGCGCCTAGACCATATAGTTTTTTTTTTAGAGGCCTTTTTGTGGCCCTTTTTTAGCCACTTATTAGGGGTTCAAGCACTTCAGTGCTGAACACCTATTGTAATTGTTAATTTTCCCATGATGCAACATTCAGACATAAAACTGATCGGGCAGACCAAACCGTAAGTCGTGGAGACTTGAAACTTTGGGGGCTGATAGTACTCACACCGCCTACAGCGTCACCAAGGCCCGCCCCGATCGGCCTGACGGGGGCGCTACAGCGGGCAAAAGTACGAAACGGCTCATAACTCATCAACCGTGAGGCGTAGGCTCAAGTGTCTTATATCGCTGGAATCCTTGGCTTGAGGCGGACCAGATGCATGCCTCGGATTTGCTCGTCACCCTGGGAAAATTTTAGGGTATTTGGGGTTTTTCCAAAAACCTACTTTCGCGAACTAGTCCTAGGTTTTTGGCCCGACCGGAACCAAACCAGTGCGGCAAGATTCTCTGGAGTCTGATTGTCAATAATTATCAAAAAAAAGTGTAAATTTCGCTTCACGGTCCCTAAGGGCCGCCAAAATGTTCGAAGTGGGAGGAGCCCATTTTGCTTAATTGGCTATAACTCGTGAACGGAACGAGATTTTTGCACCAAACTCAGCACACGCATGTACGAGCTCATTCTGTGGTCACGTGAAAAAGGGCGCAGCGACTGGCCACTTGGTGGCGCTATAACTGTTAAAAGGGTGTCAAAATGATGTATTTCTATGGAAAAAACACATGAAATGGCTGAAAGCGGCCATCTTGCTGTCTGATTTGCATACAAGCTCACAAAATCTGGCATGCGCATGCGTCACGTGATCCTGAAGAAGCTTGAAAACTTTCATGGACGTCGGGCCATTGGTGGCGCTTTAACTGTCATAAAGGTGAGAAGGCCTCTGTATTACCCTATGCAAAATGACATTTAAATGACTGAAAAATGGGGGGAAAAGAGCAGAGCTTCTCCAAATTAGCTGAGCACATGCGCCATATTATTCTAAAGAAGCGTGCAAACTTTTATGGAGATCGGGCCATCAGTGGGGGTGTCACAGTTTAAAAGGTAAAAAAAAAAATGCACCACATTTCCATGATAAATGAGCTAAAAGGGCAACAAACGTTCTTTTTCCTCTCCGAGGCACATGTTAGAAGGCTGGATAAAGTTTTTGGAACGCAGCAGCGCAGACGGCAAGCGCCTAGACCATATAGTTTTTTTTTTAGAGGCCTTTTTGTGGCCCTTTTTTAGCCACTTATTAGGGGTTCAAGCACTTCAGTGCTGAACACCTATTGTAATTGTTAATTTTCCCATGATGCAACATTCAGACATAAAACTGATCGGGCAGACCAAACCGTAAGTCGTGGAGACTTGAAACTTTGGGGGCTGATAGTACTCACACCGCCTACAGCGTCACCAAGGCCCGCCCCGATCGGCCTGACGGGGGCGCTACAGCGGGCAAAAGTACGAAACGGCTCATAACTCATCAACCCTGAGGCGTAGGCTCAAGTGTCTTATATCGCTGGAATCCTTGGCTCGAGGCGGACCAGATGCATGCCTCAGATTTGCTTGCCCTTCGTGCGCCAATTTTGAGTAAATTGAGGTTTTTTGAAAAACCTACTTTTGCGAATTACTCCTAGATTTTTTGCCCGATCGAAACCAAACCAATGCAGAAATATTCTCTGGACAGAGACTATCAATAATCATCAAAAAAATTCTTAATTTAAATTCACGGTCGCTAAGGGAAATCAAAATGTTTGATGGCACCAGGGCCACTTTTACTAAAACAATTATAACTCGTGAATGGAAAGAGATATTTTCGCTAATCTTGGGAAACGTGTTTATGAGCTCAATCTGAGATTACTTGAAAAAAATCGCGACGATTGGCCACTTGGTGGCGCTACAACATGGAAAAAAATTTATGAAAATGGCTATAAACGCACCCAACCGTTAGTCCTTTGAAATCCTCAATCCTTCCCGAGTCCAACAATACCAAATATGCCAGGTTTCTCCTTATAGTTTGTGTATCATTGTCATTAAGCACTTAAAAAACTTGCAATTATCTTCGAAACCGATAGTCCAAATTTCTTGAAATTTGAAAACATAGATCAATAGCTAAACAATAACGCCCAAATGTCACAATTAAGATAGGAACTGACAAAAATAAATAAACAAATAAAATTTTTAAATCATTGTCACCCATGGATCATTTTTATTCTCTCATAAACAGAACTGTCTAAACTTCAAAACAAAATGAGATATTTACAACAAATTTGACAGACATGCATGGGCACACTTTGAGGACACTTGAAGTGGTGGAGATCAGGCAAGATGTGGTGCTATAACTGTCAAAAAAACTTTCCTCAGTAAATTGCCTGTATTGGCTGTAAATGGTATTTTCCATCAATGTTATAAGTTTATTTGTTTATTTGGATCCCCATTAGCCTCTTTCTAGGCAGTGGCTACTCTTCCTGGGGTCCCAAAAAGTAAATCATACAAAACTACATTTAATCAACAACAATAAAAAGTCAAGTCAATGAAACGCACTAACCCATCATCCATTCCAAATATCAAAATCAACAATTTAATATATTTTGCCATTAAATATTCCTTTGAATATTTTTTTAAAACTAATTTTTCTTGTAAAAATGTGTGATATCAATAGTAAATGATTCCATATTTTCATTCCTCTATACATTACTGTCCGTTGGTTTCCAGTGGTTTTCGAAACAGGAAATAAAAAACATTCCTTTTATTCATGCCTGGTGTAAAAAAATATGACTAGTACTATTATACAAAAGTTGAGAGTACAGCGCATTAGGAACTCTAGACACAGAAATATTTCTTATAAAATAAAGCAGAGAGACAATCCTTCACCAGTTCATTCTCAGTATATTAGCTCTTCTATAACAGTTTAAATTCAGTCCTGTCGCTCTGTTCTGGACAAATTTATTTTTTCAATTACATCCATTTTTTTTTATTTACTTGATGCACTGGTAAAAACCACTGGGCAAAAACACGCGATTCGTCCAATCACTGATTGTGCTGCAGTGACTGCCACCCCTGAGAGCCAACAGTAGCGGCATATTTTTAAGGCCCGCCCACTGTTCGCGCAGGCGCTGCTGCTGTCAGCATGATGAGAGAACAGAATAGATCAGATGAGACAGCAGCACGGAAACTTTCTTCAGAAACTCCTTGTACTAAATGATCATCATAATCTATCGGGAACTGTGATTGTGTGCACTTGGAAACTTTGGATGCATCAACTTGTCGTCAGAGAAAGGTGTAAAAGGTGAAATCGGAGTAAAGATTTATAGTGTGATAATCTTTATTGAACAATCTTCTTTAATTGAATATGTGATGCAGTCTCGTTTTGGTGAGTGACTTTTTTTTGTCATATGTTATCTTATGACAGATATCTATTTCAGAAATGATTTGATATGAGCTGAGTTGACTAGGCCGCAGTCACAGCGCGAGCTGAACTAGTTAGCCGTGTTCTAAAGCTACCGCGTGTAGCTAACATCTTTGTATCATGAGTTGTGACAGTGACTGTTTTATGAGTGTCGAATCGATGTGTTAAATAAATTTTGATTAATGTGTCATTTGAGCTGTGCATGTCATTTGTTACTGAAATGTTGAGTCAGAAATTAATTATTGTACGTTTGCCTTGTGTTTTCCAAGGCTGCGTTTTCTTGTTCTCTATTTTTTTTCCCTATGTGAACGTGATCGGCAAGTGTATCCTGTTTTGTGCCATAAATAATCCTGTGAAGGTGAATCGCCTGCCTAGTGGATGCAATTACATGCACAAATGCTAACCAGTGCCCATGGACCTGTTTCCCATTTGAACTGTAATTTGAAACCATCAACTGGTAGGATAACTACAATTTTCTTTTGTTTGTTTTTGTTTTTTATATTTATGTGTTGCTATATAAATAAGTGTTACGATGTGTATAGCATGCACAAAAATCAAGGACATTTTTTGTAACGAATGTAGCGAAAACTAAACAGCGTCTCTGCGCATTGAAAGGCTGTCACTCAGTGCACAATCACATTGTTACAGCAACGGATTGTCTTTGAGTCATTAAACCGTACATGTACAAACATGTTCAAAAACACTGATTCGTTAAAAAGATAGATGTGATGAAACTAGGTGGTAATTATTTTTAACTTTAAGCTCCACTTTCGAACTTCACCTAATTTAATCGAAGCTTTTAGGCTGTTGAATCATTAAAAAGAAACAAGTCGGTGATTTCTGTTTTCATTTACTAACTCTCTATTGTTCTTATTTGTCACTCATCTTTCTGAAACAAACTACAAAGAGAACTTTTTAATTTATCAATATAATTTTCTCTTTGAATCAGAACAAAATTGTCAACTATTTGCTCTCCTGTTGCACCATTTCCTCCCTCCAGTAGATGATCCTTGCTTCTGATTTAATTATGCCCTACCGAATACTATATCTAGGTGTAGCACATCAAGTCAAGTTGCGCACTACATGCTACACAGTGTTGTGTAGGGCTGGGTTTCGATTCAAATTTCAAGAATCGATTCGATTCCGATTCTCAAGATCTTGAATCGATTATCATTATTCGATCCGATCTGATCCGATCTTCGAGATTTAGATAATGTTAATTTCCGCCATGATAAATTTTCCACCATTTTGAATTTTGTCAACAACGTACTTTTACTAACTAGTCCTAGGTTTTTCGCCCGATCGGAACCAAACCAGTGCAGAAATGTATAGAAATCCTATAAATGTTAAACAGCTTTAAAACCATGTATTTCCTATGTTACATTGCCTGTATTGGCTGTAAATGGTCTTTTCCATCTATTATGTCAGTGGTTACATGCTTGCTAAATAAAACTTAATAGATTTTAAAGCTTTTGTGCTTTAAGGCCTTAAAGGCCTTAACTGCTTGAACCCCGATAAATGCTGCTTGCAGCTTTAATTATTAGGGGTTCAAGCACGAAGTGCTGAAACCCTATTGTAATTGTACTGATTTTTATTAGGGGTTCAAGCACGAAGTGCTGAAACCCTATTGTAATTGTGCTGATTTTTATTATTATTATTATTATTATTATTCTGCCGTAAAACGCATCGTGCAGCCCAAACCGTAAGGGCTAGAGCTTTGAAACTTTGCCATATGGTAGTACAAAAATCGAGGAGAGGTTATCAAATTATGACCCCGATTGGCCCATAGGTGGCGCTATAGCAACCAAAAGCGCGAAACTGCTCATAACTCCTAGACCGTAAGTCATAGACTCAAGTGTCTTATATCATTGGAAAGCTGGACGCCTGACGAACAAAACGTATATCTCCGATTTTATTTCCGCCATGATAGATTTTCCGCCATTTTGAATTTTGTCGAAAATCTACTTTTGCGAACTAGTCCCTGGTTTTTTGCCCGATCGGAACCAAACCAGTGCAGAATTGTTCTCTGGAGTCTGAATATCAATAATTATCAAAAAAAAGTTGAAATTTCGATTCACGGTCGCTAGGGGGTGCAAAATTAACGTTGTGGGAGGAGCCTATTTTACTAAAATGGCTATAACTCCAGAAGTAAAAGAGGTATTTTAACCAAACCTGGTACACATGTGTAAGACGTCAATATGAGGTCACGGTAAAAAAATCGCGGCGATTGGTCACATGGTGGCGCTATAACATGAAAAAAACATAAAACAGGCTATAACCACCTGACCGTTAGTCCGATTGACTTGAAAATTGGTATGCAGTGTCTTGGTCCAAGGTGCCATGTATGTCTATGAGGACATTGGTGTATCTCAAAAAACATGGCCGCCATCGGCCAATGAAGTTTGAGCACCTATTAGACAAGGTTAACGGAGGCCTATCGGAACGAAACTCGGTGGGCATGTTCGACTCATGGCCCTAGAGGTCTGTAAGAATTTTAAAAGAAATCGGCCACTAGTTGGCGCTAACGAGTTTTATGGCTCTGTAATCACGTGGTGTTACACTTATTGTCACAAAATGCATACCATTTGATAGATCTCCTCTTGTTGAACAACTTTGCCTCAAGAACCATTGCTGTCAATCAAACCGTTCATTAAATATTCGTAATTATGTTAAAAACCTACTTTTGCGAACTAGTCCTAGGTTTTTCGCCCGATCAGAACCAAACGAGTCTAGGACAATTCTATGGACTCTCAAGATCAATAATTATCAAAAAAAAGTTGAACTTTTGCATTTTTCGCATGGGTATATTGGGTCATAAAGAAAATGGGCGTGGCAAAATGCACTCAAAAGCCTATAAATCCTAAACAAAAACTCAGAACTTCACGAAAATTGGTGAGCTTATGTGCCATAACATCATTAACAAGCATGCAAAATTTCATGGAGATCGGACTATAGATGGTGCTATAACTGTTAAAAAGCTTTAAAAAACACATATTTCCTATGGTAAATTGCCTGTATTGGCTGTAAATGGACTTTTCCATCTATTATTTCAGTGGTTAAAAGCTTTCTAAATAAATCTTAATGTCTTAAATGCTTATGTGCCTAAAGGCCTTAAATGCTTGAACCCCGATAAATGCTGCTTGCAGCTTTAATTATTATTATTATTATTATTATTCTGCCGTAAAACGCATCGTGCAGCCCAAACCGTAAGGGCTAGAGCTTTGAAACTTTGCCAGATGGTAGTACAAAAATCGAGGAGAGGTTATCAAATTATGACCTCGATTGGCCCATAGGTGGCGCTATAACAACCAAAAGCGCGAAAGTGGTCATAACTCCTGGACCGTATGTCGTAGACACAAGTGTCTTATATCATTGGAAAGCTGGTCGTCTGACGAACAAAACGTATATCTCCGATTTCATTTCCGTCATGATAGATTTTCCGCCATTTTGAATTTTGTCGAAAACCTACTTTTGCGAACTAGTCCCTGGTTTTTTGCTCGATCGGAACCAAACCAGTGCAGAATTGTTCTCTGGAGACTGAAGATCAATAATTATCGAAAAAAAGTTGAAATTTCGATTCAGGGTCGCTAGGGGGCGCAAAATTAACGTTGTGGGCGGAGCCTATTTTACTAAAATGGCTATAACTCCAGAAGTAAATGAGGTATTTTCAACAAACTTGGTACACATATGTAAGAGGTCAATCTGAGGACACGGTAAAAAAATCGCGGCGATTGGCCACATGGTGGCGCTATAACATGAAAAAAACATAAAACAGGCTATAACCACCTGACCGTTAGTCCGATTGACTTGAAAATTGGTATGCAGTGTCTTGGTCCAAGGTGCCATGTATGTCTATGAGGACATTGGTGTATCTCAAAAAACATGGCCGCCATTGGCCAATGAAGTTGAGCACCTATTAGACAAGGTTAACGGAGGCCGATCGGAACGAAACTCGGTGGGCATGTTCGACTCATGGCCCTAGAGGTCTGTAAGAATTTTGAAAGAAATCGGCCACTAGTTGGCGCTAACGAGTTTTATGGCTCTGTAATCACGTGGTGTTAGATATATTGTCACAAAATGCATATCATTTGATAGATCTGCTCATGCTGAACAACTTTGCCTCTAGAACCATTGCTGTCAATCAAACCGTTCATTAAATATTCATGAATATGTTAAAAACCTACTTTTGCGAACTAGTCCCTGGTTTTTTGCCCGATCGGAACCAGACCAGTCTAGGACAATTCTATGGACTCTCTAGATCAATAATTATCAAAAAAAAGTTGAACTTTTGTATTTGTATGGCTGTAATAGGGTCATTTATAAAATGGGTGTGGCAAAATACACTCAAAAGCCTATAAATCCTAAATGAAAACTCAGAACTTCACAAAAATTGGTGAGCATATGTGTCATAACATCACAAACAAGCTTGCAAAATTTTATGGAGATTGGACAATAGTTGGCGCTATAACTGTTAAAAAGCTTTAAAACCATATATTTCCTATGGTAAACTGCCTGTATTGGCTGTAAATGGTCTTTTCCATGTCTGATCATATAATTTTCATATCATAATGTTCAAAACTAGTGCAATACAATTCTCTGGACTCACTAGATCAATAATTGTCAGAAAAAGTTGAACTACTTCATTTGGATAGCTATAATAGGTTCACTTCAAAATCTGGCCTTTACCAAGTGTCCCCGAAAGCCTATATCTCTTTAATCAATGCTCAGACCTTCTTAAAAACAAGTCAGAACGTGTGAAATATCACCCTGAACAAGCATGAAAATTTTCAGACAGATCGGACAAAATTTGCCTCTATAACAGTTAAAAAGGTGAAAATGATATGATTTAATGGCATGTTAAGCCAATAAGTGGTATTTTACTGCCCCCTGCTGTTTAAAATAGTCATTTTCTCATATTGGTATTGGTATCAGCCATGGTAAATCATGATAAATGATGGTGTGTGTGTGTGTGTGTGTGTGTGTGTGTGTGTGTGTGTGTGTGTGTGTGTGGTACAAATATAACAAAGGTTTTATTTTCCAACATGAAAACAAACATAACAGAGTGCTAGTGCACAAACAATAACCGACAATGATAATGGATGAGAGGGGAACTTAAATACACAGATCAAGACAAGGACAACAGGTGACGGTTATGATGATGAGGAGCAGGTGATGATGAGGAGGGTGATGAGGAGCAGGTGCAGGTGATGACGACAGATGGTGAATGTGATGAAGACAGAAGGTGAATGTGATGAAGGTGAATGTGACACCAATATCACTGAAACATTTGTGTGTGTGTGTGTGTGTGTGTGTGTGTGTGTGTGTGTGTGTGTGTGTGTGTAGCATTATTGTGTGTAGCATATGTAGCAATTATGCATTATTGAGTTAACATGGAAACACTGGTTTGCTTTAGTGCAGAAAACTGGTCAAAATCATGAGGTTTAAAGTGAAAGTGAGCCAATAAGTGGTCTTCTACTGCCCTCTGCTGGCCATTCTACTTATTAATTAAATTTTTCCACATGTGCTTGCATTTATACTTGAATACACACTAAAAATCACTTATATAGCAATAACTATTATAACACAATCATATTTTGTCAGTGTTAATCACTTTATTTGCACTGACACTTCAAATAATTGCTAGTAATGTGGTAAATCATGGTAAATCATGGTTAACTATGCTCTGTGTGTGTGTGTGTGTGTGTGTGTGTGTGTGTGTGTGTGTGTGTGTGTGTGTGTGTGTGTGTGTGTGTAAGCATGCATTGAGTTAACATAGATAAACTGGTTTGCTTTAGTGCAGAAAACTGGTTTAAAGTGAAAGTGAGCCAATAAGTGGTCTTCTACTGCCCTCTGCTGGCCATTCTACTTATTAATGAAATATTTCAACATGTGCTTGCATTCATACTTGAATACACACAAAAAAAATCACTTATATAGCAATAACTATTATAACACAATCATATTTTGTCAGTGTTAATCACTTTATTTGCACTGACACTTCAAATAATTGCTAGTAATGTGATAAATCAGGCTAGAAACATGGTAAATCAAAGTAAATAATACTAGATTGTCGTTTATCTCCTGGTAAATAATACTAGAACGTGGTATATCATGGTAAATCACGGTTAACTATGCTGTGTGTGTATGTGTGTGTGTGTGTGTGTGTGTTTGTGTGTGTGTGTGTGTGTGTGTGTGTGTGTGTGTGTGTGTTGTGTGTGTGTGTGTGTGTGTGTGTGTGTGTGTGTGTGTGTGTGTGTGTGTGTGTGTGTGTGTGTGTGTGTGTGTGTGTGTGTGTGTGTAAGCATGCATTGAGTTAACATGGAAAAACTGGTTTGCTTTAGTGCAGAAAACTGGTTTAAAGTGAAAGTGAGCCAATAAGTGGTCTTCTACTGCCCTCTGCTGGCCATTCTACTTAATAATGAAATATTTTACATGTGCTTTTGCATTCATACTTGGACACACACTAAAAATCACGTATATAACTAACTATTATAACACAATAATATTTTGTCAGTGTTCATCACCTCATTTGCACTGACACTTCACATATTTGCTAGTAATGTGGTTAATCATGCTAGAAACATTGTAAATCATAGTAAATAATACTGAAATGAGGTGTATCAAGGTAAATCATGCTAGAATCCTAATAAATCATTCTGGAACATGGTATATGATAGTAAATCATGCTAAAATCATATTAAATAATTCTAGAATGTGGCAAATCGTTGTGGGAGGAGCCTATTTTACTCAAATGGCTATAACTCAAGAAGTAAATGAGATATCTTCACCAAACTCAGTACACATGTGTATGGGTTCAATTTGAGGTCACAGTAAACAATTCTATGGAGATCGGAGCATAGGTGGCGCTATAACTGTTAAAAAGCTTTAAAACCATATATATCCCATGGCAAATTGCCTGTATTGGCTGTAAATGGTCTTTTCCATCTATTATGTCAGTGGTTACATGCTTGCTAAATAAATCTTAATAACTTTTGATGCTTTTGTGCTTAAATGCCTTAAAGGCCTTAACTGCTTGAACCCCGATAAATGCTGCTTGCAGCTTTAATTATTATTATTATTATTATTATTCTGCCGTAAAACGCATCGTGCAGCCCAAACCGTAAGGGCTAGAGCTTTGAAACTTTGCCATATGGTAGTACAAAAATCGAGGAGAGGTTATCAAATTATGACCCCGATTGGCCCATAGGTGGCGCTATAGCAACCAAAAGCGCGAAACTGCTCATAACTCCTAGACCGTAAGTCATAGACTCAAGTGTCTTATATCATTGGAAAGCTGGACGCCTGACGAACAAAACGTATATCTCCGATTTTATTTCCGCCATGATAGATTTTCCGCCATTTTGAATTTTGTCGAAAATCTACTTTTGCGAACTAGTCCCTGGTTTTTTGCCCGATCGGAACCAAACCAGTGCAGAATTGTTCTCTGGAGTCTGAATATCAATAATTATCAAAAAAAAGTTGAAATTTCGATTCACGGTCGCTAGGGGGTGCAAAATTAACGTTGTGGGAGGAGCCTATTTTACTAAAATGGCTATAACTCCAGAAGTAAAAGAGGTATTTTAACCAAACCTGGTACACATGTGTAAGACGTCAATATGAGGTCACGGTAAAAAAATCGCGGCGATTGGTCACATGGTGGCGCTATAACATGAAAAAAACATAAAACAGGCTATAACCACCTGACCGTTAGTCCGATTGACTTGAAAATTGGTATGCAGTGTCTTGGTCCAAGGTGCCATGTATGTCTATGAGGACATTGGTGTATCTCAAAAAACATGGCCGCCATCGGCCAATGAAGTTTGAGCACCTATTAGACAAGGTTAACGGAGGCCTATCGGAACGAAACTCGGTGGGCATGTTCGACTCATGGCCCTAGAGGTCTGTAAGAATTTTAAAAGAAATCGGCCACTAGTTGGCGCTAACGAGTTTTATGGCTCTGTAATCACGTGGTGTTACACTTATTGTCACAAAATGCATACCATTTGATAGATCTCCTCTTGTTGAACAACTTTGCCTCAAGAACCATTGCTGTCAATCAAACCGTTCATTAAATATTCGTAATTATGTTAAAAACCTACTTTTGCGAACTAGTCCTAGGTTTTTCGCCCGATCAGAACCAAACGAGTCTAGGACAATTCTATGGACTCTCAAGATCAATAATTATCAAAAAAAAGTTGAACTTTTGCATTTTTCGCATGGGTATATTGGGTCATAAAGAAAATGGGCGTGGCAAAATGCACTCAAAAGCCTATAAATCCTAAACAAAAACTCAGAACTTCACGAAAATTGGTGAGCTTATGTGCCATAACATCATTAACAAGCATGCAAAATTTCATGGAGATCGGACTATAGATGGTGCTATAACTGTTAAAAAGCTTTAAAAAACACATATTTCCTATGGTAAATTGCCTGTATTGGCTGTAAATGGACTTTTCCATCTATTATTTCAGTGGTTAAAAGCTTTCTAAATAAATCTTAATGTCTTAAATGCTTATGTGCCTAAAGGCCTTAAATGCTTGAACCCCGATAAATGCTGCTTGCAGCTTTAATTAGGGGTTCAAGCACGAAGTGCTGAAACCCTATTGTAATTGTACTGATTTTTATTATTATTATTATTATTATTATTATTATTTTCCCCTAAAACGCATCGTGCAGACCAAACCGTAAGAGCTGGAACCTTGAAACTTGGCCAAATGGTAGTCCTCAATTTGGGGAGAACCTATCAAAGTATGACCCCGATTGGCCAATAGGTGGCGCTATAGCAACCAAAAGCGCGAAACTGCTCATAACTACTAGACCGTATGACGTAGACTCAAGTGTCTTATATCAATGGAAAGCTGGACGCCTGACGAACAAAACGTATATCTCCGATTTCATTTCCGCCATGATAGATTTTCCGCCATTTTGAATTTTGTCAAAAACATACTTTTGCGAACTAGTCCTAGGTTTTTCGCCCAATCGGAACCAAACCAGTGCAGAAATGTTCTCTAGAGTCTGATTATCAAAAACTATCGAAAAAAAGTTGAAATTTCGACTCACGGACGGTAAGGGGCGCCAAAAAGTACGTTGTGGGTGGGGCCTATTTTACTAAAATTGCTTTAACTCCAGAAGTAAATGAGGTATCTTCACCAAACTTGGTACACATGTGTAAGAGGTCAATCTGAGGTCACAGTAAAAAAATCGCGGCAATTGGCCACATGGTGGCGCTATAACATAAAAAAAACATAAAACAGGCTATAACCACCTGACCATTAGTCCGATTGACTTGAAAATTGGTATGCAGTGTCTTGGTCCAAGGTGCCATGTATGTGTATGAGGACATTGGCGTATCTCGAAAAACATGGCCGCCATCGGCCAATGAAGTTTGAGCACCTATTAGACAAGGTTAACGGAGGCCGATCGGAACGAAACTCGATGGGCATGTTCGACTCAAGGCCATAGAGGTCTGTAACAATTTTGAAAGAAATCGGCCACTAGTTGGCGCTAACGAGTTTTACAGCTCTGTAATCACGTGGTGTTACAAATATCCACACAATATGCATATCATTTGATAGACCTCCTCATCCTGAACAACTTTGCCTCAAGAACCATTGCTGTCAATCAAACCATTCATTAAATATTCGCAAACATGTTAAAAACCTACTTTTGCGAACTAATCCTAGGTTTTTCGCACGATTGGAACCAGACCAGTCTAGGACAATTCTCTGGACTCTCTAGATCAAAAACTATCAAAAAAAAGTTGAACTTTTGCATTTGGATGGCTGTAATAGGGTCATTTATAAAATGGGCGTAGCAAAATACACTAAATAGCCTATAAATCCTAAATGAAAACTCAGAACTTCACAAAGATTGGTGAGCATATGTGACATAACATCATTAACAAGCATGCCAAATTTTATGGAGATCGGACTATAGGTGGCGCTATAACTGTTAAAAAGCTTTAAAACCATATATTTCCTATGGTACATTGCCTGTATTGGCTGTAAATGGTCTTTTCCATCTATTATGTCAGTGGTTACATGCTTGCTAAATAAAACCTGATAACTTTTGATGCTTTTGTGCTTAAAAACCCTTAAAGGCCTTAATAGCTTGAACCCCGATAAATGCTGCTTGCAGCTTTAATTAGGGGTTCAAGCACGAAGTGCTGAAACCCTATTGTAATTGTGCTGATTTTTAGGGGTTCAAGCACGAAGTGCTGAAACCCTATTGTAATTGTGCTGATTTTTATTATTAGGGGTTCAAGCACGAAGTGCTGAAACCCTATTGTAATTGTACTGATTTTTATTATTATTATTATTATTATTATTATTATTTTCCCCTTAAACGCATCGTGCAGACCAAACCGTAAGAGCTGGAACCTTGAAACTTGGCCAAATGGTAGTCCTCAATTTGGGGAGAACCTATAAAAGTATGACCCCGATTGGCCCATAGGTGGCGCTATAGCAACCAAAAGCGCAAAACTGCTCATAACTACTAGACCGTATGTCGTAGACTCAAGTGTCTTATATCATTGGAAAGCTGGACGCCTGACGAACAAAACGTATATCTCCGATTTCATTTACGCCATGATAGATTTTCCGCCATTTTGAATTTTGTCAAAAACCTACTTTTGCGAACTAGTCCTAGGTTTTTCGCCCGATCGGAACCAATCCAGTGCAGAAATGTTCTCTTGAGTCTGAATATCAAAAACTATCGAAAAAAAGTTGAAATTTCGATTCACGGACGCTAAGGGGCGCCAAAACGTACATCGTGGGCAGGGCCTATTTTACTAAAATGGCTATAACTCCAGAAGTAAATGAGGTATCTTCACCAAACTTGGTACACATGTGTAAGAGGTCAATCTGAGGTCACAGTAAAAAAACCGCGGCGATTGGCCACATGGTGGCGCTATAACATGAAAAAAACATAAAACAGGCTATAACCACCTGACCGTTAGTCCGATTGACTTGAAAATTGGTATGCAGTGTCTTGGTCCAAGGTGCCATGTATGTGTATGAGGACATTGGCGTATCTCAAAAAACATGGCCGCCATCGGCCAATGAAATTTGAGCACCTATTAGACAAGGTTAACGGAGGCCGATCGGAACGAAACTCGATGGGCATGTTCGACTCAAGGCCCTAGAGGTCTGTAAGAATTTTGAAAGAAATCGGCCACTAGTTGGCGCTAACGAGTTTTATGGCTCTGTAATCACGTGGTGTTACAAATATCCACACAATATGCATATCATTTGATAGATCTCCTCATCCTGAACAACTTTGCCTCAAGAACCATTGCTGTCAATCAAACCGTTCATTAAATATTCGCAAACATGTTAAAAACCTACTTTTGCGAACTAGTCCTAGGTTTTTCGCCCGATCGGAACCAGACCAGTCTAGGACAATTCTCTGGACTCTCTAGATCAAAAACTATCAAAAAAAAGTTGAACTTTTGCATTTGGATGGCTCTAATAGGGTCAATTATAAAATGGGCGTGTCAAAATACATTAAAAAGCCTATAAATCCTAAATAAAAACTCAGAACTTCACAAAAAGTGGTCAGCATATGTGACATAACATCATTAACAAGCATGCAAAATTCTATGGAGATCGGACGATAGGTGGCGCTATAACTGTTAAAAAGCTTTAAAATCATATATTTCCTATGGTAAACTGCCTGTATTGGCTGTAAATGGTCTTTTCCATCTCTGATCATATAATTTTCATATCATAATGTTCAAAACTAGTGCAATACAATTCTCTGGACTCACTAGATCAATAATTGTCAGAAAAAGTTGAACTACTTCATTTGGATAGCTATAATAGGTTCACTTCAAAATCTGGCCTTTACCAAGTGTCCCCGAAAGCCTATATCTCTTTAATCAATGCTCAGACCTTCTTAAAAACAAGTCAGAACGTGTGAAATATCACCCTGAACAAGCATGAAAATTTTCAGACAGATCGGACAAAATTTGCCTCTATAACAGTTAAAAAGGTGAAAATGATATGAATTAATGGCATGTTAAGCCAATAAGTGGTATTTTACTGCCCCCCGCTGTTTAAAATAGTCATTTTCTCATATTGGTATTGGTATCAGCCATGGTAAATCATGATAAATGATGGTGTGTGTGTGTGTGTGTGTGTGTGTGTGTGTGTGTGTGTGTGTGTGTGTGTGTGTGTGTGTGTGTGTGTGTGGTACAAATATAACAAAGGTTTTATTTTCCAACATGAAAACAAACATAACAGAGTGCTAGTGCACAAACAATAACCGACAATGATAATGGATGAGAGGGGAACTTAAATACACAGATCAAGACAAGGACAACAGGTGACGGTTATGATGATGAGGAGCAGGTGATGATGAGGAGGGTGATGAGGAGCAGGTGCAGGTGATGACAACAGATAGTGAATGTGATGAAGACAGAAGGCGAATGTGATGAAGGTGAATGTGACACCAATATCACTAAAACATTTGTGTGTGTGTGTGTGTGTGTGTGTGTGTGTGTGTGTGTGTGTGTGTGTGTAGCATTATTGTGTGTAGCATATGTAGCAAGTATGCATTATTGAGTTAACATGGAAACACTGGTTTGCTTTAGTGCAGAAAACTGGTCAAAATCATGAGGTTTAAAGTGAAAGTGAGCCAATAAGTGGTCTTCTACTGCCCTCTGCTGGCCATTCTACTTAATTAAATTTTTCCACATGTGCTTGCATTTATACTTGAATACACACTAAAAATCACTTATATAGCAATAACTATTATAACATAATCATATTTTGTCAGTGTTAATCACTTTATTTGCACTGACACTTCAAATAATTGCTAGTAATGTGGTAAATCATGGTAAATCATGGTTAACTATGCTGTGTGTGTGTGTGTGTGTGTGTGTGTGTGTGTGTGTGTAAGCATGCATTGAGTTAACATGGATAAACTGGTTTGCTTTAGTGCAGAAAACTGGTTTAAAGTGAAAGTGAGCCAATAAGTGGTCTTCTACTGCCCTCTGCTGGCCATTCTACTTATTAATGAAATATTTCAACATGTGCTTGCATTCATACTTGAATACACACTAAAAAAATCACTTATATAGCAATAACTATTATAACACAATCATATTTTGTCAGTGTTAACCACTTTATTTGCACTGACAATTTAAATAATTGCTAGTAATGTGATAAATCAGGCTAGAAACATGGTAAATCAAAGTAAATAATCCTAGATTGTCGTTTATCTCCTGGTAAATAATACTAGAACGTGGTATATCATGGTAAATCATGGTTAACTATGCTGTGTGTGTGTGTGTGTGTGTGTGTGTGTAAGCATGCATTGAGTTAACATGGAAAAACTGGTTTGCTTTAGTGCAGAAAACTGGTTTAAAGTGAAAGTGAGCCAATAAGTGGTCTTCTACTGCCCTCTGCTGGCCATTCTACTTAATAATGAAATATTTTACATGTGCTTTTGCATTCATACTTGGACACACACTAAAAATCACGTATATAACTAACTATTATAACACAATAATATTTTGTCAGTGTTCATCACCTCATTTGCACTGACACTTCACATATTTGCTAGTAATGTGGTTAATCATGCTAGAAACATTGTAAATCATAGTAAATAATACTGAAATGAGGTGTATCAAGGTAAATCATGCTAGAATCCTAATAAATCATTCTGGAACATGGTATATGATAGTAAATCATGCTAGAATCATATTAAATAATTCTAGAATGTGGCAAATCGTTGTGGGAGGAGCCTATTTTACTCAAATGGCTATAACTCAAGAAGTAAATGAGATATCTTCACCAAACTCAGTACACATGTGTATGGGTTCAATTTGAGGTCACAGTAAACAATTCTATGGAGATCGGAGCATAGGTGGCGCTATAACTGTTAAAAAGCTTTAAAACCATATATATCCCATGGCAAATTGCCTGTATTGGCTGTAAATGGTCTTTTCCATCTATTATGTCAGTGGTTACATGCTTGCTAAATAAATCTTAATAACTTTTGATGCTTTTGTGCTTAAATGCCTTAAAGGCCTTAACTGCTTGAACCCCGATAAATGCTGCTTGTTATTAGGGGTTCAAGCACGAAGTGCTGAAACCCTATTGTAATTGTGCTGATTTTTATTATTATTATTATTATTATTATTCTGCCGTAAAACGCATCGTGCAGCCCAAACCGTAAGGGCTAGAGCTTTGAAACTTTGCCATATGGTAGTACAAAAATCGAGGAGAGGTTATCAAATTATGACCCCGATTGGCCCATAGGTGGCGCTATAGCAACCAAAAGCGCGAAACTGCTCATAACTCCTAGACCGTAAGTCATAGACTCAAGTGTCTTATATCATTGGAAAGCTGGACGCCTGACGAACAAAACGTATATCTCCGATTTTATTTCCGCCATGATAGATTTTCCGCCATTTTGAATTTTGTCGAAAATCTACTTTTGCGAACTAGTCCCTGGTTTTTTGCCCGATCGGAACCAAACCAGTGCAGAATTGTTCTCTGGAGTCTGAATATCAATAATTATCAAAAAAAAGTTGAAATTTCGATTCACGGTCGCTAGGGGGTGCAAAATTAACGTTGTGGGAGGAGCCTATTTTACTAAAATGGCTATAACTCCAGAAGTAAAAGAGGTATTTTAACCAAACCTGGTACACATGTGTAAGACGTCAATATGAGGTCACGGTAAAAAAATCGCGGCGATTGGCCACATGGTGGCGCTATAACATGAAAAAAACATAAAACAGGCTATAACCACCTGACCGTTAGTCCGATTGACTTGAAAATTGGTATGCAGTGTCTTGGTCCAAGGTGCCATGTATGTCTATGAGGACATTGGTGTATCTCAAAAAACATGGCCGCCATCGGCCAATGAAGTTTGAGCACCTATTAGACAAGGTTAACGGAGGCCTATCGGAACGAAACTCGGTGGGCATGTTCGACTCATGGCCCTAGAGGTCTGTAAGAATTTTAAAAGAAATCGGCCACTAGTTGGCGCTAACGAGTTTTATGGCTCTGTAATCACGTGGTGTTACACTTATTGTCACAAAATGCATACCATTTGATAGATCTCCTCTTGTTGAACAACTTTGCCTCAAGAACCATTGCTGTCAATCAAACCGTTCATTAAATATTCGTAATTATGTTAAAAACCTACTTTTGCGAACTAGTCCTAGGTTTTTCGCCCGATCAGAACCAAACGAGTCTAGGACAATTCTATGGACTCTCAAGATCAATAATTATCAAAAAAAAGTTGAACTTTTGCATTTTTCGCATGGGTATATTGGGTCATAAAGAAAATGGGCGTGGCAAAATGCACTCAAAAGCCTATAAATCCTAAAAGAAAACTCAGAACTTCACGAAAATTGGTGAGCTTATGTGCCATAACATCATTAACAAGCATGCAAAATTTCATGGAGATCGGACTATAGATGGTGCTATAACTGTTAAAAAGCTTTAAAAAACACATATTTCCTATGGTAAATTGCCTGTATTGGCTGTAAATGGACTTTTTCATCTATTATTTCAGTGGTTAAAAGCTTTCTAAATAAATCTTAATGTCTTAAATGCTTATGTGCTTAAAGGCCTTAAATGCTTGAACCCCGATAAATGCTGCTTGCAGCTTTAATTATTATTATTATTCTGCCGTAAAACGCATCGTGCAGCCCAAACCGTAAGGGCTAGAGCTTTGAAACTTTGCCATATGGTAGTACAAAAATCGAGGAGAGGTTATCAAATTATGACCCCGATTGGCCCATAGGTGGCGCTATAGCAACCAAAAGCGCGAAACTGCTCATAACTCCTAGACCGTAAGTCATAGACTCAAGTGTCTTATATCATTGGAAAGCTGGACGCCTGACGAACAAAACGTATATCTCCGATTTTATTTCCGTCATGATAGATTTTCCGCCATTTTGAATTTTGTCGAAAATCTACTTTTGCGAACTAGTCCCTGGTTTTTTGCCCGATCGGAACCAAACCAGTGCAGAATTGTTCTCTGGAGTCTGAATATCAATAATTATCAAAAAAAGGTTGAAATTTCGATTCACGGTCGCTAGGGGGTGCAAAATTAACGTTGTGGGAGGAGCCTATTTTACTAAAATGGCTATAACTCCAGAAGTAAAAGAGGTATTTTAACCAAACCTGGTACACATGTGTAAGACGTCAATATGAGGTCACGGTAAAAAAATCGCGGCGATTGGTCACATGGTGGCGCTATAACATGAAAAAAACATAAAACAGGCTATAACCACCTGACCGTTAGTCCGATTGACTTGAAAATTGGTATGCAGTGTCTTGGTCCAAGGTGCCATGTATGTCTATGAGGACATTGGTGTATCTCAAAAAACATGGCCGCCATCGGCCAATGAAGTTTGAGCACCTATTAGACAAGGTTAACGGAGGCCTATCGGAACGAAACTCGGTGGGCATGTTCGACTCATGGCCCTAGAGGTCTGTAAGAATTTTAAAAGAAATCGGCCACTAGTTGGCGCTAACGAGTTTTATGGCTCTGTAATCACGTGGTGTTACACTTATTGTCACAAAATGCATACCATTTGATAGATCTCCTCTTGTTGAACAACTTTGCCTCAAGAACCATTGCTGTCAATCAAACCGTTCATTAAATATTCGTAATTATGTTAAAAACCTACTTTTGCGAACTAGTCCTAGGTTTTTCGCCCGATCAGAACCAAACGAGTCTAGGACAATTCTATGGACTCTCAAGATCAATAATTATCAAAAAAAAGTTGAACTTTTGCATTTTTCGCATGGGTATATTGGGTCATAAAGAAAATGGGCGTGGCAAAATGCACTCAAAAGCCTATAAATCCTAAACAAAAACTCAGAACTTCACGAAAATTGGTGAGCTTATGTGCCATAACATCATTAACAAGCATGCAAAATTTCATGGAGATCGGACTATAGATGGTGCTATAACTGTTAAAAAGCTTTAAAAAACACATATTTCCTATGGTAAATTGCCTGTATTGGCTGTAAATGGACTTTTCCATCTATTATTTCAGTGGTTAAAAGCTTTCTAAATAAATCTTAATGTCTTAAATGCTTATGTGCCTAAAGGCCTTAAATGCTTGAACCCCGATAAATGCTGCTTGCAGCTTTAATTATTATTATTATTATTATTCTGCCGTAAAACGCATCGTGCAGCCCAAACCGTAAGGGCTAGAGCTTTGAAACTTTGCCATATGGTAGTACAAAAATCGAGGAGAGGTTATCAAATTATGACCCCGATTGGCCCATAGGTGGCGCTATAACAACCAAAAGCGCAAAACTGCTCATAACTCCTAGACCGTATGGCGTAGACTCAAGTGTCTTATATCATTGGAAAGCTGGATGCCTGACGAACAAAACGTATATCTCCGATTTTATTTCCGCCATGATAGATTTTCCGCCATTTTGAATTTTGTCAAAAATCTACTTTTGCGAACTAGTCCCTGGTTTTTTGCCCGATTGGAACCAAACTAGTGCAGAAATGTTCTCTGGAGACTGAATATCAATAATTATCGAAAAAAAGTGGAAATTTCGATTCACGGTCGCTAAGGGGCGCCAAAACGTACGTTGTGGGAGGGGCCTATTTTACTAAAATGGCTATAACTCCCGATGTAAATGAGGTATCTTCACCAAACTTGGTACACATGTGTATGAGCTTACTCTGGGGTCACAGTAAAAAAATCGCGACGATTGGCCTCATGGTGGCGCTATAAAATGAAAAAAACATAAAACAGGCTATAACCACCTGACCGTTAGTCCGATTGACTTGAAAATTGGTATGCAGTGTCTTGGTCCAAGGTGCCATGTATGTGTATGAGGACATTGGCGTATCTCAAAAAACATGGCCGCCATCGGCCAACGAAGTTTGAGCACCTATTAGACAAGGTTAACGGAGGCCGATCGGAACGAAACTCAATGGGCATGTTCGGCTCATGGCCCTAAAGGTCTGTAAGAATTTTGAAAGAAATCGGCCACTAGTTGGCGCTAACGAGTTTTACGGCTCTGTAATCACGTGGTGTTACAAATATCCACACAATATGCATATCATTTGATAGATCTCCTCATCCTGAACAACTTTGCCTCAAGAACCATTGCTGTCAATCAAACTGTTCATTAATTATTCATTAATATGTTAAAAACCTACTTTTGCGAACTAGTCCTAGGTTTTTTGCCCGATCGGAACCAGACCAGTGTAGGACAATTCTCTGGACTCTCTAGATCAATAATTATCAAAAAAAAGTTGAACTTTTGCATTTGGATGGCTGTAATAGGGTCATTTATAAAACGGGCGTGTCAAAATACATTAAAAAGCCTATAAATCCTAAATAAAAACTCAGAACTTCACAAAAATTGGTCAGCATATGTGACATAACATCATTAACAAGCATGAAAAATTCTATGGAGATCGGACGATAGTTGGCGCTATAACTGTTAAAACGCTTTAAAACCATATATTTCCTATGGTAAATTGCCTGTATTTGCTGTAAATGATGTCTTCTATCTTTTATCATATAATGTTCATATCATAATGTTCAAAACCAGTGCAGCACAATTCTCTGAACTCTCTAGATCAATAATTATCAGAAAAAAAGTTTAACTTCTTCAAAAGGTGATTTTATATGAATATAATGACATATTAAGCCAATAAGTGGTATTTTACTGCCCCCTGCTGTCATTTCATCATACTACTCCCTAATATTGTTATAAAATTCATATTTAGACTTTTTAAAATCATTATTTTAACATTTACAATCACATTTTGTCAAAACTCATCTATTGAGTATTACTATTGACAATTGTGTTACACTGAGATATGGAAATGGACGAAAGTAAATGAATGAAATGAAACGAAAGTATAACGGCATTTAAGCCACGCCCCCGAATACAAATCCATTCATAACTCGAAAACGGAAAGTCGTTGCGCGCTCAAATTTTGATGGTGAGGACCTCTCCGGGCTCTTGATCGAAACGTGTCGTCGCGGGCCTCGGGAGCGCGCCCCCCGCGCATCGCGAATCCGCGGGACCCCCGATTTTGAACGGCCATTACTCCCGACCCAGACCACCCCGAACATTGTGTGAGAGCTCGTTGGAAAGGGCGCGTCCTTGGCTAGCTTCGATTCAAATGTGGTGTTATTTGCCCTGGGCATTCCAGAGATAATAGCCCGAACAGATATGCCTTATAACAGTCATAACTCCCAGCCCCAATCGCCCAAAAACACATTGATGGTCTCATTCAACAGGGCTCCTCAAGCACTATCTATGCTCTGAGTTTCAGAATTTTTCGCCTTTTGGTTCCTGAGATATAAGTAAAAAAACAAATTCCCATTCATTCAAACACTTCAACTGTAAAATGTAAGCTATAATACCACTGTTGTCCACTAGAGGGAGCAGCAGGATTACGCATGATCTTTTAATTCGCTTCAGTATTGGAAATAAACAAATGCTTTAAGAAGCAATCTTTTTTATTATGATGTTTTTTTTATTATTATGATATTTGTATATATATTTTTTTTTTTTATTATGATTATGAACGGTTTGATTGACATTAGTGATTCTTGAGGCAAAGTTGTTCAAGATGAGGAGATGAAGATATTTTCACAATATCACATCCTAAAAACATTGAAAACATATTTGTCTTTGTGTGTGTGTGTGTGTGTGTGTGTGTGTGTGTGTGTGTGTGTGTGTGTGTGTGTGTGTGTGTGTGTGGGTTTGTGTGTGTGTCTGTGTGTGTGTAAGCATGCTTAATGGAAAGAACATGAAGAAACTGCTTTGTTTTACTGGTGGATAAAAAAGTATTTCAAATGAAAGTGAGTCAATTAGTGGTCTTCTACTGCCCTCTGCAGGACATTCTACTTAATAAAATATTTTCATCTGTGCTTTTGCATTAGTTTTTGGACTATATCAAATTACTTGCATGAAAATCACCTATTATAACACAGTCATGTTTTGTCAAAGTTTATCACTTCATTTTTACTGAGCTCTCAGTTTGAACAATTCTGCCTCTCAGTGATTAATTTGAAATCTGAAAATGGTGTTATACAGAGGAGATTTGCAATTATCATTTTGTTACCTATCTTTTATTTTAAATATCTCCATCTACAACAAAATGTGTGTGCATGTGTGTGTTCAAGCATGGTTAGTGTATTAAGTATTATTGTTTAAGTATTATTGTTTTCATTTACATTTTAACCACCAGAAGAAGAACACTCATTGGTTCATTCTGCTCACTAAAATATTATTTTTAATTTTTTTTTCCATTTGAAATATTGTTTAAACTTAATAAAATCATTAAAATAACATTTCAAATCATATTTTGTCTGTTTATAAATCCCACAGACTCACATTGGCTGCAATACTAATGTTTTTGTAAAACACAGACCTGATAGTCTAATCTGTGTGTATTGTGCATATATTATTGATATTATTACTATTGCAAATCATGTTATTGTAACTCATATCTTAATAGAATATTATTTGTAATTTTAATTCTTTATTTCTTAAGTGTTTTTTTTTATGATTACTACAGATATTATCACCAAAGATATCAACTACACCTTCACTTTTAGTATTGACACGCTGCACACACAGCACAATCACACACTCACTAATGCATTCAAATAAATGTAATCTTACTGTGCTACTTTATTTGTACATGATTAGAATGAACAGAAATCTAAGACTATTTTTCTTCTTTTGTTAAAGCCATTTCAGACTCCAAGTAAGCATTATATTACTAATCATCTATTTTACAGGTGCCATACAATTGAAAACTGTATTTATCTTGGCATAGTTGAATGATAAGAGTTCTGGACATGGAACTGACATACCGTGAGCCTCAAACACCATTGTTTCCTCCTTCTTGTGTAAATCTCCTGTTTGCAAAAGACCGCTGAAAAATGAGTGAATCCCACCATAACACCGACTGTGACGTTGGAGTCAGGATCATTAATATTTATACCCCCCAAATTTGCATTTTCCAGTCCATGTTCTAGGCCAGGCAGTGTTAATGTGGACCTGCACAGCCGAATCATCAGAAGATCTGCAGGTATTGTGAAGAAGCAAGCAAGGACAATAGTGAAAATGGCAGATCATGGATATAAATGTTATGTCTGAGGCTGTGCTGTGGATTTGAGAACTTTTCATTCCCTTCCCACAAAACTGTCAACAGGCATGGTTGATGTTTACAACAGGATACCTCACCATTTTAATTCAAAGCTGTTAGTTTGCTCTTAACGGAGGCCGATCAGAACGAAACTCGATGGGCATGTTCGACTCGTGGCCCTAGAGGTCTGTAAGAATTTTGAAAAATCAGCCACTAGTTGACGCTAACAGGTTTTACGGCTATGTAATCACGTGATGCATATCATTTGATGGATCTCCTCATACTGAACAACTTTGCCTCAAGAACTACTGCTGTCAATCAATTTGTTCATTAAATACTTGCTATTATGTTAAAAACCTACTTTTGTGAACTAGTCCTAGGTTTTTCGCCCGATCGGAAATATACCAGTGCAGTACAATTCTCTGGAAGCTCTAGATTATTAATTATATAAAAAACTTTAACTTTACCCATTGGGTAGCCATAACAGGATCATTTAGAAAATGGGTATGGCAAAAAACACTCAAAAGCCTGTAAATCCTAAACAAAAACTCAGACAACTCACTAGACTGCCTTATGTGCTTAAAGACCCTAAATGCTTGAACCCCGCTAAATGCTGCTTGCAGCTTTAATTATTAGGGGTTCAAGCACGAAGTGCTGAAACCCTATTGTAATTGTGCTGATTTTTATTATTATTATTATTATTATTATTCTGCCGTAAAACGCATCGTGCAGCCCAAACCGTAAGGGCTAGAGCTTTGAAACTTTGCCATATGGTAGTACAAAAATCGAGGAGAGGTTATCAAATTATGACCCCGATTGGCCCATAGGTGGCGCTATAGCAACCAAAAGCGCAAAACTGCTCATAACTCCTAGACCGTAAGTCATAGACTCAAGTGTCTTATATCATTGGAAAGCTGGACGCCTGACGAACAAAACGTATATCTCCGATTTTATTTCCGCCATGATAGATTTTCCGCCATTTTGAATTTTGTCAAAAATCTACTTTTGCGAACTAGTCCCTGGTTTTTTGCCCGATCGGAACCAAACCAGTGCAGAATTGTTCTCTGGAGTCTGAATATCAATAATTATCAAAAAAAAGTTGAAATTTCGATTCACGGTCGCTAGGGGGTGCAAAATTAACGTTGTGGGAGGAGCCTATTTTACTAAAATGGCTATAACTCCAGAAGTAAAAGAGGTATTTTCACCAAACTTGGTACACATGTGTAAGAGGTCAATCTGAGGTCACGGTAAAAAAATCGCGGAGATTGGCCACATGGTGGCGCTATAACATGAAAAAAACATAAAACAGGCTATAACCACCTGACCGTTAGTCCGATTGACTTGAAAATTGGTATGCAGTGTCTTGGTCCAAGGTGCCATGTATGTCTATGAGGACATTGGCGTATCTCAAAAAACATGGCCGCCATCGGCCAATGAAGTTTTAGCACCGATTAGACAAGGTTAACGGAGGCCGATCGGAACGAAACTCGATGGGCATGTTCGTCTTATGGCCCTAGAGGTCTGTAAGAATTTTGAAACAAATCGGCCACTAGTTGGCGCTAACGAGTTTTATGGCTCTGTAATCACGTGGTGTTACACTCATCCACACAATATGCATATCATTTGATAGATCTGCTCATGCTGAACAACTTTGCCTCAAGAACCATTGCTGTCAATCAAACCGTTCATTAAATATTCACGAATATGTCTAAAACCTACTTTTGCGAACTAGTCCTAGGTTTTTCACCCGATCGGAACCAGACCAGTCTAGGACAATTCTCTGGACTCTCTAGATCAATAATTATCAAAAAAAAGTTGAACTTTTGCATTTGGATGGCTGTAATAGGGTCATTTATAAAATGGGCGTGGCAAAATACAGTCAAAAGCCTATAAATCATAAATGAAAATGCAGAACTTCACAAAAATTGGTCAGCGTATGTGACATAACATCTTTAACAAGCATGCAAAATTTTATGGAGATCGGACGATAGGTGGCGCTGTAACTGTTAAAAAGCTTTAAAACCATATATTTCCTATGGTAAACTGCCTGTATTGGCTGTAAATGGTCTTTTCCATCTCTGATCATATAATTTTCATATCATAATGTTCAAAACTAGTGCAATACAATTATTTGGACTCACTAGATCAATAATTGTCAGAAAAAGTTGAACTACTTCATTTGGATAGCTATAATAGGTTCACTTCATAATGTAGCCTTTACCAAGTGTCCCCGAAAGCCTATATCTCTTTAATGAATTACTCAGACCTTCTTAAAAACAAGTCAGAACATGTGAAATATCACTCTAAACATGCATGAAAATTTTCAGACAGATCGGACAAAATTTGCCTCTATAACAGTTAAAAAGGTGAATATAATGGCATGTTAAGCCAATAAGTGGTATTTTACTGCCCCCTGCTGTTTAAAATAGGAATTTTGTCATATTGTTCTATAATTTATATTTAGACTTTATAAAATCCCTATTTTAACATTTACAATTACATTTAGTCAAAATCTATCTGTTAAAGTATTAGTACTGACAGTTTGATCACATCATATAGTTCAAATGTCTGTATCTACAACATAATGTGTGTGTGTAGTCTTAGGTTTCTGAATAAATTCTGAATCGTCTGATTAATAGCTTACAAAGACTTTGTGAAATGTTTATTGACCATTCAAATATATTTTCATAATGACATATCCCAATAGCATTGAAAAAACAACAACAACAACATTTGTCTTTGTGTGTGTGTGTGTGTGTGTGTGTGTGTGTGTGTGTGTGTGTGTGTGTGTGTGTGTGTGTGTGTAAGCATGCATTAAGTTAAAATGGTAAAACTGGTTTGCTTTTGTCACAGTTGTGTTCTGTCTGAGTATTGTTGTCTCTGATCACATGTCTTCCTTTGTTCTGTTTTCCCGCCACTCCTTGGTTTCCACGGTAACTGTCATTTAGTGCATCTGTCACACCTGTTTCCTCGTTAGTCTTGTCAGCTGTGTCTTGTTTCCCTGATCAGTTCTCCCATGTATTTAAGCCCTGAGTGTTGCCTTGTTCTTTGTCAGTTCTATGCTGTAATTAGAGTGTGTTGCTGCCTGTTCCGATATCCTGAGTTTAATTCCTATTAAACCTGCATCTTGTATGTTCATCCTTGTCTCCGCGTGCCTTCCTGCAACCATTCCGTGTTTAGCTTTAGTGGAGAAAACTGGTGAAAATAATGAAATTTAAAGTGAAACTGAGCCAATAAGTGGTCTTCTAGTGCCCTCTGCTGGCCATTCTACTTATTAATGAAGTCTTTTCACAGGTGATTTTGCGTCACTCTAGACACTTATAAAATCACTTATATAACAATAACTATTATAACAAAATCATATTTTGTCAGTGTTTATCACTTCATTTGCACTGACACTTCACGTGTTGTAAATCATGGTAAATCACGCTAGAAACATGGTAAATCATAGTAAATAAATCTAAAATGTGGTGTATCAAGGTAAATCATGCTAGAATCCTGATAAATCATTCTAGAACGTGGTATATTATGGTAAATCATGCTAGAACAGGGTAAATAATGGTAAACCATGGTAAATCATGCTAGAATGTGGTATATCATGGTAAATCATGCTAGAACATGGTAAATCAAGGTAAACTAAGATAAATTCATGGTAAACTATGCTAGAACAGGGTAAATCATGGTAAACCATGGTAAATCATGGTAAACCATGGTAAATCATGATAAACTATGGTAAATCATGCTACAGTGTGGTATATCATGGTAAATCATGCTAGAATATGGTAAATCAAGGTAAACTAAGATAAATTCATGGTCAACTATGCTAGAACAGGGTAAATCATGGTAAATCATGGTAAATCATGCTAAAACATGGTATTTTCCATCTATGATGTCAGTGGTTACCTGCTTGCTAAATAAAACTTGATGTCTTTTGATGTTTTTGTGCTTAAAGGCCTTAAAGGCCTTAACTGCTTGAACCCCGATAAATGCTGCTTGCAGCTTTAATTAGGGGTTCAAGCACGAAGTGCTGAAACCCTATTGTAATTGTGCTGATTTTTATTATTATTATTATTATTATTATTCTGCCGTAAAACGCATCGTGCAGCCCAAACCGTAAGAGCTGGAACTTTGAAACTTTGACAGATGGTAGTACAAAAATCGAGGAAAGGTTCAGAGATTATGACCCCGATTGGCCCATAGGTGGCGCTATAACAACCAAAAGCGCGAAACTGCTCATAACTCCTAGACCGTATGGCGTAGACTCAAGTGTCTTATATCATTGGAAAGCTGGATGCCTGACGAACAAAACGTATATCTCCGATTTTATTTCCGCCATGATAGATTTTCCGCCATTTTGAATTTTGTCAAAAATCTACTTTTGCGAACTAGTCCCTGGTTTTTTGCCCGATTGGAACCAAACTAGTGCAGAAATGTTCTCTGGAGACTGAATATCAATAATTATCGAAAAAAAGTGGAAATTTCGATTCACGGTCGCTAAGGGGCGCCAAAACGTACGTTGTGGGAGGGGCCTATTTTACTAAAATGGCTATAACTCCCGATGTAAATGAGGTATCTTCACCAAACTTGGTACACATGTGTATGAGCTTACTCTGGGGTCACAGTAAAAAAATCGCGACGATTGGCCTCATGGTGGCGCTATAAAATGAAAAAAACATAAAACAGGCTATAACCACCTGACCGTTAGTCCGATTGACTTGAAAATTGGTATGCAGTGTCTTGGTCCAAGGTGCCATGTATGTGTATGAGGACATTGGCGTATCTCAAAAAACATGGCCGCCATCGGCCAACGAAGTTTGAGCACCTATTAGACAAGGTTAACGGAGGCCGATCGGAACGAAACTCAATGGGCATGTTCGGCTCATGGCCCTAAAGGTCTGTAAGAATTTTGAAAGAAATCGGCCACTAGTTGGCGCTAACGAGTTTTACGGCTCTGTAATCACGTGGTGTTACAAATATCCACACAATATGCATATCATTTGATAGATCTCCTCATCCTGAACAACTTTGCCTCAAGAACCATTGCTGTCAATCAAACTGTTCATTAATTATTCATTAATATGTTAAAAACCTACTTTTGCGAACTAGTCCTAGGTTTTTTGCCCGATCGGAACCAGACCAGTGTAGGACAATTCTCTGGACTCTCTAGATCAATAATTATCAAAAAAAAGTTGAACTTTTGCATTTGGATGGCTGTAATAGGGTCATTTATAAAACGGGCGTGTCAAAATACATTAAAAAGCCTATAAATCCTAAATAAAAACTCAGAACTTCACAAAAATTGGTCAGCATATGTGACATAACATCATTAACAAGCATGAAAAATTCTATGGAGATCGGACGATAGTTGGTGCTATAACTGTTAAAACGCTTTAAAACCATATATTTCCTATGGTAAATTGCCTGTATTTGCTGTAAATGATGTCTTCTATCTTTTATCATATAATGTTCATATCATAATGTTCAAAACCAGTGCAGCACAATTCTCTGAACTCTCTAGATCAATAATTATCAGAAAAAAAGTTTAACTTCTTCAAAAGGTGATTTTATATGAATATAATGACATATTAAGCCAATAAGTGGTATTTTACTGCCCCCTGCTGTCATTTCATCATACTACTCCCTAATATTGTTATAAAATTCATATTTAGACTTTTTAAAATCATTATTTTAACATTTACAATCACATTTTGTCAAAACTCATCTATTGAGTATTACTATTGACAATTGTGTTACACTGAGATATGGAAATGGACGAAAGTAAATGAATGAAATGAAACGAAAGTATAACGGCATTTAAGCCACGCCCCCGAATACAAATCCATTCATAACTCGAAAACGGAAAGTCGTTGCGCGCTCAAATTTTGATGGTGAGGACCTCTCCGGGCTCTTGATCGAAACGTGTCGTCGCGGGCCTCGGGAGCGCGCCCCCCGCGCATCGCGAATCCGCGGGACCCCCGATTTTGAACGGCCATTACTCCCGACCCAGACCACCCCGAACATTGTGTGAGAGCTCGTTGGAAAGGGCGCGTCCTTGGCTAGCTTCGATTCAAATGTGGTGTTATTTGCCCTGGGCATTCCAGAGATAATAGCCCGAACAGATATGCCTTATAACAGTCATAACTCCCAGCCCCAATCGCCCAAAAACACATTGATGGTCTCATTCAACAGGGCTCCTCAAGCACTATCTATGCTCTGAGTTTCAGAATTTTTCGCCTTTTGGTTCCTGAGATATAAGTAAAAAAACAAATTCCCATTCATTCAAACACTTCAACTGTAAAATGTAAGCTATAATACCACTGTTGTCCACTAGAGGGAGCAGCAGGATTACGCATGATCTTTTAATTCGCTTCAGTATTGGAAATAAACAAATGCTTTAAGAAGCAATCTTTTTTATTATGATGTTTTTTTTATTATTATGATATTTGTATATATTTTATTTTTTTTTATTATGATTATGAACGGTTTGATTGACATTAGTGATTCTTGAGGCAAAGTTGTTCAAGATGAGGAGATGAAGATATTTTCACAATATCACATCCTAAAAACATTGAAAACATATTTGTCTGTGTGTGTGTGTGTGTGTGTGTGTGTGTGTGTGTGTGTGTGTGTGTGTGTGTGTGTGTGTGTGGTTTGTGTGTGTGTCTGTGTGTGTGTAAGCATGCTTAATGGAAAGAACATGAAGAAACTGCTTTGTTTTACTGGTGGATAAAAAAGTATTTCAAATGAAAGTGAGTCAATTAGTGGTCTTCTACTGCCCTCTGCAGGACATTCTACTTAATAAAATATTTTCATCTGTGCTTTTGCATTAGTTTTTGGACTATATCAAATTACTTGCATGAAAATCACCTATTATAACACAGTCATGTTTTGTCAAAGTTTATCACTTCATTTTTACTGAGCTCTCAGTTTGAACAATTCTGCCTCTCAGTGATTAATTTGAAATCTGAAAATGGTGTTATACAGAGGAGATTTGCAATTATCATTTTGTTACCTATCTTTTATTTTAAATATCTCCATCTACAACAAAATGTGTGTGCATGTGTGTGTTCAAGCATGGTTAGTGTATTAAGTATTATTGTTTAAGTATTATTGTTTTCATTTACATTTTAACCACCAGAAGAAGAACACTCATTGGTTCATTCTGCTCACTAAAATATTATTTTTAATTTTTTTTTCCATTTGAAATATTGTTTAAACTTAATAAAATCATTAAAATAACATTTCAAATCATATTTTGTCTGTTTATAAATCCCACAGACTCACATTGGCTGCAATACTAATGTTTTTGTAAAACACAGACCTGATAGTCTAATCTGTGTGTATTGTGCATATATTATTGATATTATTACTATTGCAAATCATGTTATTGTAACTCATATCTTAATAGAATATTATTTGTAATTTTAATTCTTTATTTCTTAAGTGTTTTTTTTTATGATTACTACAGATATTATCACCAAAGATATCAACTACACCTTCACTTTTAGTATTGACACGCTGCACACACAGCACAATCACACACTCACTAATGCATTCAAATAAATGTAATCTTACTGTGCTACTTTATTTGTACATGATTAGAATGAACAGAAATCTAAGACTATTTTTCTTCTTTTGTTAAAGCCATTTCAGACTCCAAGTAAGCATTATATTACTAATCATCTATTTTACAGGTGCCATACAATTGAAAACTGTATTTATCTTGGCATAGTTGAATGATAAGAGTTCTGGACATGGAACTGACATACCGTGAGCCTCAAACACCATTGTTTCCTCCTTCTTGTGTAAATCTCCTGTTTGCAAAAGACCGCTGAAAAATGAGTGAATCCCACCATAACACCGACTGTGACGTTGGAGTCAGGATCATTAATATTTATACCCCCCAAATTTGCATTTTCCAGTCCATGTTCTAGGCCAGGCAGTGTTAATGTGGACCTGCACAGCCGAATCATCAGAAGATCTGCAGGTATTGTGAAGAAGCAAGCAAGGACAATAGTGAAAATGGCAGATCATGGATATAAATGTTATGTCTGAGGCTGTGCTGTGGATTTGAGAACTTTTCATTCCCTTCCCACAAAACTGTCAACAGGCATGGTTGATGTTTACAACAGGATACCTCACCATTTTAATTCAAAGCTGTTAGTTTGCTCTTAACGGAGGCCGATCAGAACGAAACTCGATGGGCATGTTCGACTCGTGGCCCTAGAGGTCTGTAAGAATTTTGAAAAATCAGCCACTAGTTGACGCTAACAGGTTTTACGGCTATGTAATCACGTGATGCATATCATTTGATAGATCTCCTCATACTGAACAACTTTGCCTCAAGAACTACTGCTGTCAATCAATTTGTTCATTAAATACTTGCTATTATGTTAAAAACCTACTTTTGCGAACTAGTCCTAGGTTTTTCGCCCGATCGGAAATATACCAGTGCAGTACAATTCTCTGGAAGCTCTAGATTATTAATTATATAAAAAACTTTAACTTTACCCATTGGGTAGCCATAACAGGATCATTTAGAAAATGGGTATGGCAAAAAACACTCAAAAGCCTGTAAATCCTAAACAAAAACTCAGACAACTCACTAGACTGCCTTATGTGCTTAAAGACCCTAAATGCTTGAACCCCGCTAAATGCTGCTTGTTATTATTATTATTATTATTATTCCGCCCTAAAACGCATCGTGCAGCCCAAACCGTAAGAGCTGGAACCTTGAAACTTGGCCAAATGGTAGTCCTCAATTTGGGGAGAACCTATCAAAATATGACCCCGATTGGCCCATAGGTGGCGCTATAATGACCAAATTTACTACATTGCTCATAACTCCTAGACAGTTTGTCCTAGAGTCTCAATTTTAGCATCACTGTGATCCCTGGATCCAGACGGACAAAATGGCTATCTCCAAATTGCTCTACGAGCAAAAAAAAAATTCTATGGGCAATTTAGTGAAAAACCTACTTTTGCGAACTAGTCCTAGGTTTTTGGCCCAATCGGAACCAGACCAGTCTAGCACAGTTCTCTGGAGTCTCTAGATCAATAATTATCGGAAAAAAGTTGAACTTTTGCATTGGCCTGGCTGTAACAGGGTCATTTAGGAAAGGGGTGGGACAAAAAAACACTCAAAAGCCTATACAACCTAAGGGAAAACCCCAAACTTCACAAAAATCGATGAGCAGATGTGTCAGAACATGGTGAAGAAGCATGCCAAGTTTCGTGAAGATCGGACAATAGGTGGCGCTATAACTGTCCAAAACGTCTCTTCTTATTAGGGGTTCAAGCATGAAATGCTGAAACCCTATTGTAATTGTGCTGATTTTTATTATTATTATTATTATTATTCCGCCCTAAAACGCATCGTGCAGCCCAAACCGTAAGAGCTGGAACCTTGAAACTTGGCCAAATGGTAGTCCTCAATTTGGGGAGAACCTATCAAAATATGACCCCGATTGGCCCATAGGTGGCGCTATAATGACCAAATTTACTACATTGCTCATAACTCCTAGACAGTTTGTCCTAGAGTCTCAATTTTAGCATCACTGTGATCCCTGGATCCAGACGGACAAAATGGCTATCTCCAAATTGCTCTACGAGCAAAAAAAAAATTCTATGGGCAATTTAGTGAAAAACCTACTTTTGCGAACTAGTCCTAGGTTTTTGGCCCAATCGGAACCAGACCAGTCTAGCACAGTTCTCTGGAGTCTCTAGATCAATAATTATCGGAAAAAAGTTGAACTTTTGCATTGGCCTGGCTGTAACAGGGTCATTTAGGAAAGGGGTGGGACAAAAAAACACTCAAAAGCCTATACAACCTAAGGGAAAACCCCAAACTTCACAAAAATCGATGAGCAGATGTGTCAGAACATGGTGAAGAAGCATGCCAAGTTTCGTGAAGATCGGACAATAGGTGGCGCTATAACTGTCCAAAACGTCTCTTCTTATTAGGGGTTCAAGCATGAAATGCTGAAACCCTATTGTAATTGTGCTGATTTTTATTAGGGGTTCAAGCACGAAGTGCTGAAACCCTATTGTAATTGTGCTGATTTTTATTAGGGGTTCAAGCACGAAGTGCTGAAACCCTATTGTAATTGTGCTGATTTTTATTAGGGGTTCAAGCACGAAGTGCTGAAACCCTATTGTAATTGTGCTGATTTTTATTAGGGGTTCAAGCACGAAGTGCTGAAACCCTATTGTAATTGTACTGATTTTTATTATTATTATTATTATTATTCTCCCCTAAAACGCATCGTGCAGCCCAAACCGTAAGAGCTGGAACCTTGAAACTTGGCCAAATGGTAGTCCTCAATTTGGGGAGAACCTATCAAAGTATGACCCAGATTGGCCCATAGGTGGCGCTATAGCGACCAAAAGCGCGAAACTGCTCATAACTCCTAGACCGTATGTCGTAGACTCAAGTGTCCTATATCATTGGAAAGCTGGACGCCTGAAGGTCAAAACGTATATCTCCGATTTTATTTCAGGTATGCAAATTTTTCCGCCATTTTGAATTTTGTCAAAAACCTACTTTTGCGAACTAGTCCCTGGTTTTTCGCCCGATCGGAACCAAACCAGTGCAGAAATGTTCTTTGGAGTCTGAAGATCAATAATTATCGAAAAAAAGTCGAAATTTCGATTCCTGGTCGCTAGCGGGTGATAAATTAATGTTGTGGGAGGAGCCTATTTTACTAAAATGGCTATAACTCGAAAAGGAAATGAGATATCTTCACCAAACTTGGTACACATGTGTATGAGTTCAATTTGGGGTCATAGTAAAAAAATTTCGACGATTGATCACATGGTGGCGCTATAACATGAAAAAAACATGAAAAGGGCTATGACCACGTGACCGTTTGTCCGATTGACTTGAAAATTGGTATGCAGTGTCTTGGTCCAAGGTGCCATGTATGTCTATGAGGACATTGGCGTACCTCGAAAAACATGACAGCCATCGACCAATGAAATTTGAGCACCTATTAGACAAGGTTAACGGAGGCCGATCGGAACGATACTCGATGGGCATGTTCAACTCATGGCCCTAGAGGTCTGTAAGAATTTTGAAAGAAATCGGCCACTAGTTGGCGCTAACGAGTTTTATGGCTCTGTAATCACGTGGTGTTACACTTATTGTCACAAAATGCATATCATTTGATAGATCTGCTCATGCTGAACAACTTTGCCTCAAGAACCATTGCTGTCAATCAAACCGTTCATTAAATATTCGCAATTATGTTAAAAACCTACTTTTGCGAACTAGTCCTAGGTTTTTTGCCCGATCGGAACAAAACCAGTCTAGGGTAATTCTCTGGACTCTCTAGATCAATAATTATCAAAAAAAAGTTCAACTTTAGCATTTTTCGCATGGGTATATTGGGTCATAATGAAAATGGGCGTGGCAAAATGCATTTAAAAGCCTATAAATCCTAAACGAAAACTCAGAACTTCACAAAAATTGGTGAGCATATGTACCATAACAGTCTAAACAAGCATGTAAAATTTCATGAAGATCGTACGATAGGTGGCGCTATAACTGTTAAAAAGCTTTGAAAACCATATATTTCCTATGGTAAATTGCCTGTTTTGGCTGTAAATGGTCTTTTCCATCTATTATTTCAGTGGTTAAAAGCTTTACAAATAAAACTTAATGTCTTAAATGCTTATGTGCTTAAAGGCCTTAAATGCTTGAACCCCGATAAATGCTGCTTGCAGCTTTAATTATTATTATTATTCCGCCGTAAAACGCATCGTGCAGCCTAAACCGTAAGTGCTAGAGACTTGAAACTTGGCCAGAAGGTAGTACAAAAATCGAGGAGAGGTTCAGAGAATATGAGCTAGATTGGCCAATAGGTGGCGCTACAGTGCAAAAAACAAAAAAATTGCATATTTTTGCTTAAATCTCATCAACCCTTTGTCACAGACTCAAGTGTCTTATATCTTTGGAATCCTTGGGTCAAGCCGAACAAAAAAGGCCTCAAGGATTTCATTTCCGGTATGCAAATTTTTCCGCCATTTTGGATTTTGTCCAAAACCTACTTTTGCGAACTAGTCCCTGGTTTTTCGCCCGATCGGAACCAAACCAGTGCAGAAATATTCACAGGAGTCTGAATATCAATAATTATCGAAAAAAAGTTAAAATTTCGATCCACGGTTGCTAAGGGGCATCAAAACGTTCGCAGGAGGCGGAGCTAATTATACAAAAATGGCTATAACTCGTGAACGAAATGAGATATTTTCACCAAACTCGGTACACATATGTATGAGCTCAAGTTGAGGTCACAGTAAAAAAATCGCGGTGATTGGCCTCATGGTGGCGCTATAATATGAAAAAAACATAAAACAGGCTATAACCACCTGACCGTTAGTCCGATTGACTTGAAAATTGGTATGCAGTGTCTTGGTCCAAGGTGCCATGTATGTCTATGAGGACATTGGTTTATCTCAAAAAACATGGCCGCTATCGGCCAATGAAGTTTGAGCACCTATTAGACAAGGTTAACGGAGGCCGATCGGAACAAAACTCAGTGGGCATGTTCGGCTCAAGCCCCTAGAGGTCTGTAAGAATTTTGAAAGAAATCGGCCACTAGTTGGCGCTAACGAGTTTTATGGCTCTGTAATCACGTGGTGTTACACTTATCGTCACAAAATGCATATCATATGATAGATCTGCTCATGCTGAACAACTTTGCCTCTAGAACCATTGCTGTCAATCAAACAGTTCATTAAATATTCATGAATATGTTAAAAACCTACTTTTGCGAACTAGTCCTAGGTTTTTTGCCCGATCGGAACCAGACCAGTCTAGGACAATTCTCTGGACTCTCTAGATCAATAATTATCAAAAAAAAGTTGTACTTTTGCATTTGGATGGCTGTAATAGGGTAATTTATAAAATGGGCGTGTCAAAATACATTAAAAAGCCTATAAATCCTAAATAAAAACTCAGAACTTCACAAAAATTGGTCAGCATATGTGACATAACATCATTAACAAGCATGAAAAATTCTATGGAGATCGGACGATAGGTGGCGCTATAACTGTTAAAAAGCTTTAAAATCATATATTTCCTATGGTAAACTGCCTGTATTGGCTGTAAATGGTATTTTCCATCTCTGATCATATAATTTTCATATCATAATGTTAAAAAACTAGTGCAATACAATTCTCTGGACTCACTAGATCAATAATTGTCAGAAAGTTGAACTACTTCATTTGGATAGCTATAATAGGTTCACTTCAAAATCTGGCCTTTACCAAGTGTCCCCGAAAGCCTATATCTCTTTAATCAATGCTCAGACCTTCTTAAAAACAAGTCAGAACGTGTGAAATATCACCCTGAACAAGCATGAAAATTTTCAGACAGATCGGACAAAATTTGCCTCTATAACAGTTAAAAAGGTGAAAATGATATGAATTAATGGCATGTTAAGCCAATAAGTGGTATTTTACTGCCCCCTGCTGTTTAAAATAGTCATTTTCTCATATTGGTATTGGTATCAGCCATGGTAAATCATGATAAATGATGGTGTGTGTGTGTGTGTGTGTGTGTGTGTGTGTGTGTGTGTGTGTGTGTGTGTGTGTGTGTGTGTGTGTGTGTGTGTGTGTGTGTGTGTGTGTGTGTGTGTGTGTGTGTGTGTGTGTGTGTGTGGTACAAATATAACAAAGGTTTTATTTTCCAACATGAAAACAAACATAACAGAGTGCTAGTGCACAAACAATAACCGACAATGATAATGGATGAGAGGGGAACTTAAATACACAGATCAAGACAAGGACAACAGGTGACGGTTATGATGATGAGGAGCAGGTGATGATGAGGAGGGTGATGAGGAGCAGGTGCAGGTGATGAGGACAGATGGTGAATGTGATGAAGACAGAAGGTGAATGTGATGAAGGTGAATGTGACACCAATATCACTGAAACATTTGTGTGTGTGTGTGTGTGTGTGTGTGTGTGTGTGTGTGTGTGTGTGTGTGTGTGTGTGTGTGTGTGTGTGTGTGTGTAGCATTATTGTGTGTAGCATATGTAGCAAGTATGCATTATTGAGTTAACATGGAAACACTGGTTTGCTTTAGTGCAGAAAACTGGTCAAAATCATGAGGTTTAAAGTGAAAGTGAGCCAATAAGTGGTCTTCTACTGCCCTCTGCTGGCCATTCTACTTATTAATTAAATTTTTCCACATGTGCTTGCATTTATACTTGAATACACACTAAAAAAATCACTTATATAGCAATAACTATTATAACACAATCATATTTTGTCAGTGTTAATCACTTTATTTGCACTGACACTTCAAATAATTGCTAGTAATGTGGTAAATCATGGTTAACTATGCTGTGTGTGTGTGTGTGTGTGTGTGTGTGTGTGTGTGTGTGTGTGTGTGTGTGTGTGTGTGTAAGCATGCATTGAGTTAACATGGATAAACTGGTTTGCTTTAGTGCAGAAAACTGGTTTAAAGTGAAAGTGAGCCAATAAGTGGTCTTCTACTGCCCTCTGCAGGCCATTCTACTTATTAATGAAATATTTCAACATGTGCTTGCATTCATACTTGAATACACACTAAAAAAATCACTTATATAGCAATAACCATTATAACACAATCATATTTTGTCAGTGTTAATCACTTTATTTGCACTGACACTTCAAATAATTGCTAGTAATGTGATAAATCAGGCTAGAAACATGGTAAATCAAAGTAAATAATACTAGATTGTCGTTTATCTCCTTGTAAATAATACTAGAACGTGGTATATCATGGTAAATCATGGTTAACTATGCTGTGTGTGTGTGTGTGTGTGTGTGTGTGTGTAAGCATGCATTGAGTTAACATGGAAAAACTGGTTTGCTTTAGTGCAGAAAACTGGTTTAAAGTGAAAGTGAGCCAATAAGTGGTCTTCTAGTGCCCTCTGCTGGCCATTCTACTTAATAATGAAATATTTTACATGTGCTTTTGCATTCATACTTGGACACACACACAAAAATCACGTATATAACTAACTATTATAACACAATAATATTTTGTCAGTGTTCATCACCTCATTTGCACTGACACTTCACATAATTGCTAGTAATGTGGTTAATCATGCTAGAAACATTGTAAATCATAGTAAATAATACTGAAATGAGGTGTATCAAGGTAAATCATGCTAGAATCCTAATAAATCATTCTGGAACATGGTATATGATAGTAAATCATGCTAGAATCATATTAAATAATTCTAGAATGTGGCAAATCGTTGTGGGAGGAGCCTATTTTACTCAAATGGCTATAACTCAAGAAGTAAATGAGATATCTTCACCAAACTCAGTACACATGTGTATGGGTTCAATTTGAGGTCACAGTAAACAATTTTATGGAGATCGGACCATAGGTGGCGCTATAACTGTTAAAAAGCTTTAAAACCATATATATCCCATGGCAAATTGCCTGTATTGGCTGTAAATGGTCTTTTCCATCTATTATGTCAGTGGTTACATGCTTCCTAAATAAATCTTAATAACTTTTGATGCTTTTGTGCTTAAATGCCTTAAAGGCCTTAACTGCTTGAACCCCGATAAATGCTGCTTGCAGCTTTAATTATTATTAGGGGTTCAAGCACGAAGTGCTGAAACCCTATTGTAATTGTACTGATTTTTATTATTATTAGGGGTTCAAGCACGAAGTGCTGAAACCCTATTGTAATTGTACTGATTTTTATTATTATTATTATTATTATTCTCCCCTAAAACGCATCGTGCAGCCCAAACCGTAAGAGCTGGAACCTTGAAACTTGGCCAAATGGTAGTCCTCAATTTGGGGAGAACCTATCAAAGTATGACCCAGATTGGCCCATAGGTGGCGCTATAGCGACCAAAAGCGCGAAACTGCTCATAACTCCTAGACCGTATGTCGTAGACTCAAGTGTCCTATATCATTGGAAAGCTGGACGCCTGAAGGTCAAAACGTATATCTCCGATTTTATTTCAGGTATGCAAATTTTTCCGCCATTTTGAATTTTGTCAAAAACCTACTTTTGCGAACTAGTCCCTGGTTTTTCGCCCGATCGGAACCAAACCAGTGCAGAAATGTTCTTTGGAGTCTGAAGATCAATAATTATCGAAAAAAAGTCGAAATTTCGATTCCTGGTCGCTAGCGGGTGATAAATTAATGTTGTGGGAGGAGCCTATTTTACTAAAATGGCTATAACTCGAAAAGGAAATGAGATATCTTCACCAAACTTGGTACACATGTGTATGAGTTCAATTTGGGGTCATAGTAAAAAAATTTCGACGATTGATCACATGGTGGCGCTATAACATGAAAAAAACATGAAAAGGGCTATGACCACGTGACCGTTTGTCCGATTGACTTGAAAATTGGTATGCAGTGTCTTGGTCCAAGGTGCCATGTATGTCTATGAGGACATTGGCGTACCTCGAAAAACATGACAGCCATCGACCAATGAAATTTGAGCACCTATTAGACAAGGTTAACGGAGGCCGATCGGAACGATACTCGATGGGCATGTTCAACTCATGGCCCTAGAGGTCTGTAAGAATTTTGAAAGAAATCGGCCACTAGTTGGCGCTAACGAGTTTTATGGCTCTGTAATCACGTGGTGTTACACTTATTGTCACAAAATGCATATCATTTGATAGATCTGCTCATGCTGAACAACTTTGCCTCAAGAACCATTGCTGTCAATCAAACCGTTCATTAAATATTCGCAATTATGTTAAAAACCTACTTTTGCGAACTAGTCCTAGGTTTTTTGCCCGATCGGAACAAAACCAGTCTAGGGTAATTCTCTGGACTCTCTAGATCAATAATTATCAAAAAAAAGTTCAACTTTAGCATTTTTCGCATGGGTATATTGGGTCATAATGAAAATGGGCGTGGCAAAATGCATTTAAAAGCCTATAAATCCTAAACGAAAACTCAGAACTTCACAAAAATTGGTGAGCATATGTACCATAACAGTCTAAACAAGCATGTACAATTTCATGAAGATCGTACGATAGGTGGCGCTATAACTGTTAAAAAGCTTTGAAAACCATATATTTCCTATGGTAAATTGCCTGTTTTGGCTGTAAATGGTCTTTTCCATCTATTATTTCAGTGGTTAAAAGCTTTACAAATAAAACTTAATGTCTTAAATGCTTATGTGCTTAAAGGCCTTAAATGCTTGAACCCCGATAAATGCTGCTTGCAGCTTTAATTAGGGGTTCAAGCACGAAGTGCTGAAACCCTATTGTAATTGTAAGGATTTTTAGGGGTTCAAGCACGAAGTGCTGAAACCCTATTGTAATTGTACTGATTTTTATTATTATTATTATTATTATTATTATTATTTTCCCCTTAAACGCATCGTGCAGACCAAACCGTAAGAGCTGGAACCTTGAAACTTGGCCAAATGGTAGTCCTCAATTTGGGGAGAACCTATAAAAGTATGACCCCGATTGGCCCATAGGTGGCGCTATAGCAACCAAAAGCGCAAAACTGCTCATAACTACTAGACCGTATGTCGTAGACTCAAGTGTCTTATATCATTGGAAAGCTGGACGCCTGACGAACAAAACGTATATCTCCGATTTCATTTCCGCCATGATAGATTTTCCGCCATTTTGAATTTTGTCAAAAACCTACTTTTGCGAACTAGTCCTAGGTTTTTCGCCCGATCGGAACCAATCCAGTGCAGAAATGTTCTCTTGAGTCTGAATATCAAAAACTATCGAAAAAAAGTTGAAATTTCGATTCACGGACGCTAAGGGGCGCCAAAACGTACGTCGTGGGCAGGGCCTATTTTACTAAAATGGCTATAACTCCAGAAGTAAATGAGGTATCTTCACCAAACTTGGTACACATGTGTAAGAGGTCAATCTGAGGTCACAGTAAAAAAAACGCGGCGATTGGCCACATGGTGGCGCTATAACATGAAAAAAACATAAAACAGGCTATAACCACCTGACCGTTAGTCCGATTGACTTGAAAATTGGTTTGCAGTGTCTTGGTCCAAGGTGCCATGTATGTGTATGAGGACATTGGCGTATCTCAAAAAACATGGCCGCCATCGGCCAATGAAATTTGAGCACCTATTAGACAAGGTTAACGGAGGCCGATCGGAACGAAACTCGATGGGCATGTTCGACTCAAGGCCCTAGAGGTCTGTAAGAATTTTGAAAGAAATCGGCCACTAGTTGGCGCTAACGAGTTTTATGGCTCTGTAATCACGTGGTGTTACAAATATCCACACAATATGCATATCATTTGATAGATCTCCTCATCCTGAACAACTTTGCCTCAAGAACCATTGCTGTCAATCAAACCGTTCATTAAATATTCGCAAACATGTTAAAAACCTACTTTTGCGAACTAGTCCTAGGTTTTTCGCCCGATCGGAACCAGACCAGTCTAGGACAATTCTCTGGACTCTCTAGATCAAAAACTATCAAAAAAAAAGTTGAACTTTTGCATTTGGATGGCTCTAATAGGGTCATTTATAAAATGGGCGTGTCAAAATACATTAAAAAGCCTATAAATCCTAAATAAAAACTCAGAACTTCACAAAAAGTGGTCAGCATATGTGACATAACATCATTAACAAGCATGAAAAATTCTATGGAGATCGTACGATAGGTGGCGCTATAACTGTTAAAAAGCTTTAAAATCATATATTTCCTATGGTAAACTGCCTGTATTGGCTGTAAATGGTCTTTTCCATCTCTGATCATATAATTTTCATATCATAATGTTCAAAACTAGTGCAATACAATTCTCTGGACTCACTAGATCAATAATTGTCAGAAAAAGTTGAACTACTTCATTTGGATAGCTATAATAGGTTCACTTCAAAATCTGGCCTTTACCAAGTGTCCCCGAAAGCCTATATCTCTTTAATCAATGCTCAGACCTTCTTAAAAACAAGTCAGAACGTGTGAAATATCACCCTGAACAAGCATGAAAATTTTCAGACAGATCGGACAAAATTTGCTTCTATAACAGTTAAAAAGGTGAAAATGATATGAATTAATGGCATGTTAAGCCAATAAGTGGTATTTTACTGCCCCCCGCTGTTTAAAATAGTAATTTTCTCATATTGGTATTGGTATCAGCCATGGTAAATCATGATAAATGATGGTGTGTGTGTGTGTGTGTGTGTGTGTGTGTGTGTGTGTGTGTGTGTGTGTGTGTGTGTGTGTGTGTGTGTGTGTGTGTGTGTGTGTGGTACAAATATAACAAAGGTTTTATTTTCCAACATGAAAACAAACATAACAGAGTGCTAGTGCACAAACAATAACCGACAATGATAATGGATGAGAGGGGAACTTAAATACACAGATCAAGACAAGGACAACAGGTGACGGTTATGATGATGAGGAGCAGGTGATGATGAGGAGGGTGATGAGGAGCAGGTGCAGGTGATGACGACAGATAGTGAATGTGATGAAGACAGAAGGTGAATGTGATGAAGGTGAATGTGACACCAATATCACTAAAACATTTGTGTGTGTGTGTGTGTGTGTGTGTGTGTGTAGCATTATTGTGTGTAGCATATGTAGCAAGTATGCATTATTGAGTTAACATGGAAACACTGGTTTGCTTTAGTGCAGAAAACTGGTCAAAATCATGAGGTTTAAAGTGAAAGTGAGCCAATAAGTGGTCTTCTACTGCCCTCTGCTGGCCATTCTACTTATTAATTAATTTTTTCCACATGTGCTTGCATTTATACTTGAATACACACTAAAAATCACTTATATAGCAATAACTATTATAACACAATCATATTTTGTCAGTGTTAATCACTTTATTTGCACTGACACTTCAAATAATTGCTAGTAATGTGGTAAATCATGGTAAATCATGGTTAACTATGCTGTGTGTGTGTGTGTGTGTGTGTGTGTGTGTGTGTGTGTGTAAGCATGCATTGAGTTAACATGGATAAACTGGTTTGCTTTAGTGCAGAAAACTGGTTTAAAGTGAAAGTGAGCCAATAAGTGGTCTTCTACTGCCCTCTGCTGGCCATTCTACTTATTAATGAAATATTTCAACATGTGCTTGCATTCATACTTGAATACACACTAAAAAAATCACTTATATAGCAATAACTTTTATAACACAATCATATTTTGTCAGTGTTAATCACTTTATTTGCACTGACACTTCAAATAATTGCTAGTAATGTGATAAATCAGGCTAGAAACATGGTAAATCAAAGTAAATAATACTAGATTGTCGTTTATCTCCTGGTAAATAATACTAGAACGTGGTATATCATGGTAAATCATGGTTAACTAAACTGTGTGTGTATGTGTGTGTGTGTGTGTGTGTGTGTGTGTGTGTGTGTGTGTGTGTGTGTGTGTGTGTGTAAGCATGCATTGAGTTAACATGGAAAAACTGGTTTGCTTTAGTGCAGAAAACTGGTTTAAAGTGAAAGTGAGCCAATAAGTGGTCTTCTAGTGCCCTCTGCTGGCCATTCTACTCAATAATGAAATATTTTAAGTCAAGTCAAGTCAAGTATATTTGTATAGCGCTTTTCACAATACAGATTGTATCAAAGCAGCTTCACAGTATTAAATTAAAATAATACAACAAGGTTTGTTTCTAGTGGAATTTATTGATAAAATCAAATTAGATATCCCCAGAATATCCCCAACTGAGCAAGCCAAAGGCAACAGTGGCAAGGAACCGAAAAACTCCATCAAGTGACCTAATAGTGTCCTAAAACTCCATCAGGTGACCCAATGGAGAAAAAAAAAACCTTGGGAGAACCCAGGCTCAGTCGGGGGCCAGTTCTCCTCTGGCGTTTATTAACTAGAGGCCGGATTGTAATTTGAACTGTAAGATTAAAAATATTATATGAATGCCTGGCTGAAGAGATGCGACTTTAATCTAGTTTTAAACTGGGAGAGCGAGTCTGAGCAACGAACAGTATCAGGAAGGCTATTCCAGAGTTTTGGAGCTTTTACATGTGCTTTTGCATTCATACTTGGACACACACTAAAAATCACGTATATAACTAACTATTATAACACAATAATATTTTGTCAGTGTTCATCACCTCATTTGCACTGACACTTCACATAATTGCTAGTAATGTGGTTAATCATGCTAGAAACATTGTAAATCATAGTAAATAATACTGAAATGAGGTGTATCAAGGTAAATCATGCTAGAATCCTAATAAATCATTCTGGAACATGGTATATGATAGTAAATCATGCTAGAATCATATTAAATAATTCTAGAATGTGGCAAATCGTTGTGGGAGGAGCCTATTTTACTCAAATGGCTATAACTCAAGAAGTAAATGAGATATCTTCACCAAACTCAGTACACATGTGTATGGGTTCAATTTGAGGTCACAGTAAACAATTTTATGGAGATCGGACCATAGGTGGCGCTATAACTGTTAAAAAGCTTTAAAACCATATATATCCCATGGCAAATTGCCTGTATTGGCTGTAAATGGTCTTTTCCATCTATTATGTCAGTGGTTACATGCTTGCTAAATAAATCTTAATAACTTTTGATGCTTTTGTGCTTAAATGCCTTAAAGGCCTTAACTGCTTGAACCCCGATAAATGCTGCTTGCAGCTTTAATTAGGGGTTCAAGCACGAAGTGCTGAAACCCTATTGTAATTGTACTGATTTTTATTATTATTATTATTATTATTCTCCCCTAAAACGCATCGTGCAGCCCAAACCGTAAGAGCTGGAACCTTGAAACTTGGCCAAATGGTAGTCCTCAATTTGGGGAGAACCTATCAAAGTATGACCCAGATTGGCCCATAGGTGGCGCTATAGCGACCAAAAGCGCGAAACTGCTCATAACTCCTAGACCGTATGTCGTAGACTCAAGTGTCCTATATCATTGGAAAGCTGGACGCCTGAAGGTCAAAACGTATATCTCCGATTTTATTTCAGGTATGCAAATTTTTCCGCCATTTTGAATTTTGTCAAAAACCTACTTTTGCGAACTAGTCCCTGGTTTTTCGCCCGATCGGAACCAAACCAGTGCAGAAATGTTCTTTGGAGTCTGAAGATCAATAATTATCGAAAAAAAGTCGAAATTTCGATTCCTGGTCGCTAGCGGGTGATAAATTAATGTTGTGGGAGGAGCCTATTTTACTAAAATGGCTATAACTCGAAAAGGAAATGAGATATCTTCACCAAACTTGGTACACATGTGTATGAGTTCAATTTGGGGTCATAGTAAAAAAATTTCGACGATTGATCACATGGTGGCGCTATAACATGAAAAAAACATGAAAAGGGCTATGACCACGTGACCGTTTGTCCGATTGACTTGAAAATTGGTATGCAGTGTCTTGGTCCAAGGTGCCATGTATGTCTATGAGGACATTGGCGTACCTCGAAAAACATGACAGCCATCGACCAATGAAATTTGAGCACCTATTAGACAAGGTTAACGGAGGCCGATCGGAACGATACTCGATGGGCATGTTCAACTCATGGCCCTAGAGGTCTGTAAGAATTTTGAAAGAAATCGGCCACTAGTTGGCGCTAACGAGTTTTATGGCTCTGTAATCACGTGGTGTTACACTTATTGTCACAAAATGCATATCATTTGATAGATCTGCTCATGCTGAACAACTTTGCCTCAAGAACCATTGCTGTCAATCAAACCGTTCATTAAATATTCGCAATTATGTTAAAAACCTACTTTTGCGAACTAGTCCTAGGTTTTTTGCCCGATCGGAACAAAACCAGTCTAGGGTAATTCTCTGGACTCTCTAGATCAATAATTATCAAAAAAAAGTTCAACTTTAGCATTTTTCGCATGGGTATATTGGGTCATAATGAAAATGGGCGTGGCAAAATGCATTTAAAAGCCTATAAATCCTAAACGAAAACTCAGAACTTCACAAAAATTGGTGAGCATATGTACCATAACAGTCTAAACAAGCATGTAAAATTTCATGAAGATCGTACGATAGGTGGCGCTATAACTGTTAAAAAGCTTTGAAAACCATATATTTCCTATGGTAAATTGCCTGTTTTGGCTGTAAATGGTCTTTTCCATCTATTATTTCAGTGGTTAAAAGCTTTACAAATAAAACTTAATGTCTTAAATGCTTATGTGCTTAAAGGCCTTAAATGCTTGAACCCCGATAAATGCTGCTTGCAGCTTTAATTATTATTATTATTATTATTCTGCCATAAAACGCATCGTGCAGCCCAAACCGTAAGGGCTAGAGCTTTGAAACTTTGCCATATGGTAGTACAAAAATCGAGGAGAGGTTATCAAATTATGACCCCGATTGGCCCATAGGTGGCGCTATAGCAACCAAAAGCGCGAAACTGCTCATAACTCCTAGACCGTAAGTCATAGACTCAAGTGTCTTATATCATTGGAAAGCTGGACGCCTGACGAACAAAACGTATATCTCCGATTTTATTTCCGCCATGATAGATTTTCCGCCATTTTGAATTTTGTCGAAAATCTACTTTTGCGAACTAGTCCCTGGTTTTTCGCCCGATTGGAACCAAACCAGTGCAGAATTGTTCTCTGGAGTCTGAAGATCAATAATTATCGAAAAAAAGTTGAAATTTCAATTCACGGTCGCTAGGGGGTGCAAAATTAACGTTGTGGGAGGAGCCTATTTTACTAAAATGGCTATAACTCAAGAAGTAATTCAGTAAACTTCACCAAACTTGGTACACATGTGTAGAAGGTCAATCTGAGGTCACAGTAAAAAAATTGCGTCGATTGGCCACATGGTGGCGCTATAAAACAAAAAAAACATGTAGACACCTGACCGTTAGTCCGATTGACTTGAAATTTGGTATGCAGTGTCTTGGCCCAAGGGGCCATGTATGTCTAAAAGGATATTGGCATATCTCGAAAAACATGGCCGCCATTGGCCAATGAGGTTTGAGCACCTATTAAACAAGGTTAACGGAGGCCGATCGGAACGAAACTCGATGGGCATGTTCGACTCATGGCCCTAGAGGTCTGTAAGAGTTTTGAAAGAAATCGGCCACTAGTTGGCGCTAACGAGTTTTATGGCTCTGTAATCACGTGGTGTTACACTTATTGTCACAAAATGCATATCATCTGATAGATCTGCTCATGCTGAACAACTTTGCCTCAAGAACTAATGCTGTCAATTAAACCGTTTATTAAATATTCGTAATTATGTTAAAAACCTACTTTTACGAACTAGTCCTAGGTTTTTCGCCCGATCGAAACCAGACCAGTCTAGGACAATTCTCTGGACACTCTAGATCAATAATTATCAAAAAAAAGTTGAACTTTTGCATTTTGCGCATGGGTATATTGGGTCATAAAGAAAATGGGCGTGGCAAAATGCACTCAAAAGCCTATAAATCCTAAACGAAAACTCAGAACTTCACGAAAATTGGTGAGCATATGTGCCACAACATCATTAACAAGCATGCAAAATATCATGGAGATCGGACTATAGGTGGCGCTATAACTGTTAAAAAGCTTGCCTGTATTGGCTGTAAATGGACTTTTCCATCTATTATTTCAGTGGTTAAAAGCTTTCTAAATAAATCTTAATGTCTTAAATGCTTATGTGCTTAAAGGCCTTAAATGCTTGAACCCCGATAAATGCTGCTTGCAGCTTTAATTATTATTATTATTATTCTCCCCTAAAACGCATCGTGCAGACCAAACCGTAAGAGCTGGAACCTTGAAACTTGGCCAAATGGTAGTCCTCAATTTGGGGAGAACCTATCAAAGTATGACTCAGATTGGCCCATAGGTGGCGCTATAGCAACCAAAAGCGCGAAACTGCTCATAACTCCTAGACCGTATGTCCTAGACTCAAGTGTCCTATATCATTGGAAAGCTGGATGCCTGAAGGTCAAAACGTATATCTCCGATTTTATTTCAGGTATGCAAATTTTTCCGCCATTTTGAATTTTATCAAAAACCTACTTTTGCGAACTAGTCCCTGGTTTTTCGCCCGATCGGAACCAAACCAGTGCAGAAATGTTCTTTGGAGTCTGAAGATCAATAATTATCGAAAAAAAGTCGAAATTTCGATTGCTGGTCGCTAGGGGGTGATAAATTAATGTTGTGGGAGGAGCCTATTTTACTAAAATGGCTATAACTCGAAAAGGAAATGAGATATCTTCACCAAACTTGATGCACATGTGTATGAGTTCAATCTGGGCTCATAGTAAAAAAATTGCGACGATTGATCACTAGGTGGCGCTATAACATGAAAAAAACATGAAAAGGGCTATGACCACGTGACCGTTTGTCCGATTGACTTGAAAATTGGTATGCAGTGTCTTGGTCCAAGGTGCCATGTATGTCTATGAGGACATTGGCGTATCTCGAAAAACATGGCCGCCATCGACCAATGAAATTTGAGCACCTATTAGACAAGGCTAACGGAGGCCGATCGGAACGAAACTCGATGGGCATGTTCGACTCATGGCCCTAGAGGTCTGTAAGAGTTTTGAACGAAATCGGCCACTAGTTGGCGCTAACGAGTTTTATGGGTCTGTAATCACGTGGTGTTACACTTATCATCACAAAATGCATATCATCTGATAGAACTGCTCATGCTGAACAACTTTGCCTCAAGAACTAATGCTGTCAATTAAACCGTTTATTAAATATTTGTAATTATGTTAAAAACCTACTTTTGCGAACTAGTCCTAGTTTTTTCGCCCGATCGAAACCAGACCAGTCTAGGACAATTCTCTGGCCACTCTAGATCAATAATTATCAAAAAAAGTTGAACTTTTGCATGTAGATGGCTGTAAGAGGGTCATTTAGAAAAGGGGCGTGGCAAAAAACACTAAAAAGCCTATAAATCCTAAATGAAAACTCAGAACTTCACAAAAATTGGTGAGCATATGTGACATAACATCATTAACAAGCATGCCGATTTTTATGAAGATCGGACGATAGCTGGCGCTATAACTGCTAAAAAGCTTTAAAACCATATATTTCCTATTGTATTTCCTGTAAATGGTCTTTTCCATCTATTATGTTAGTAGTTACATGCTTGCTAAATAAAAGTTAATCACTTTTGATGCTTTTGTGCTTAAAGGCCTTAACTGCTTGAACCCCGATAAATGCTGCTTGCAGCTTTAATTATTATTATTATTCTCCCCTAAAACGCATCGTGCAGACCAAACCGTAAGAGCTGGAACCTTGAAACTTGGCCAAATGGTAGTCCTCAATTTGGGGAGAACCTATCAAAGTATGACTCAGATTGGCCCATAGGTGGCGCTATAGCAACCAAAAGCGCGAAACTGCTCATAACTCCTAGACCGTATGTCCTAGACTCAAGTGTCCTATATCATTGGAAAGCTGGACGCCTGCAGGTCAAAACGTATATCTCCGATTTTATTTCAGGTATGCAAATTTTTCCGCCATTTTGAATTTTGTCAAAAACCTACTTTTGCGAACTAGTCCCTGGTTTTTCGCCCGATCGGAACCAAACTAGTGCAGAAATGTTCTTTGGAGTCTGAAGATCAATAATTATCGAAAAAAAGTCGAAATTTCGATTCCTGGTCGCTAGGGGGTGATAAATTAATGTTGTGGGAGGAGCCTATTTTACTAAAATGGCTATAACTCGAAAAGGAAATGAGATATCTTCACCAAACTTGGTGCACATGTGTATGAGTTCAATCTGGGGTCATAGTAAAAAAATTGCGACGATTGATCACTAGGTGGCGCTATAACATGAAAAAAACATGAAAAGGGCTATGACCACGTGACCGTTTGTCCGATTGACTTGAAAATTGGTATGCAGTGTCTTGGTCCAAGGTGCCATGTATGTCTATGAGGACATTGGCGTATCTCGAAAAACATGGCCGCCATCGACCAATGAAATTTGAGCACCTATTAGACAAGGCTAACGGAGGCCGATCGGAACGAAACTCGATGGGCATGTTCGACTCATGGCCCTAGAGGTCTGTAAGAGTTTTGAACGAAATCGGCCACTAGTTGGCGCTAACGAGTTTTATGGGTCTGTAATCACGTGGTGTTACACTTATCATCACAAAATGCATATCATCTGATAGAACTGCTCATGCTGAACAACTTTGCCTCAAGAACTAATGCTGTCAATTAAACCGTTTATTAAATATTTGTAATTATGTTAAAAACCTACTTTTGCGAACTAGTCCTAGGTTTTTCGCCCGATCGAAACCAGACCAGTCTAGGACAATTCTCTGGACACTCTAGATCAATAATTATCAAAAAAAAGTTGAACTTTTGCATGTAGATGGCTGTAAGAGGGTCATTTAGAAAAGGGGCGTGGCAAAAAACACTAAAAAGCCTATAAATCCTAAATGAAAACTCAGAACTTCACAAAAATTGGTGAACATATGTGACATAACATCATTAACAAGCATGCCGATTTTTATGAAGATCGGACGATAGCTGGCGCTATAACTGCTAAAAAGCTTTAAAACCATATATTTCCTATTGTATTTCCTGTAAATGGTCTTTTCCATCTATTATGTTAGTAGTTACATGCTTGCTAAATAAAAGTTAATCACTTTTGATGCTTTTGTGCTTAAAGGCCTTAACTGCTTGAACCCCGATAAATGCTGCTTGCAGCTTTAATTATTATTATTATTCTGCCGTAAAACGCATCGTGCAGCCTAAACCGTAAGTGCTAGAGACTTGAAACTTGGCCAGAAGGTAGTACAAAAATCGAGGAGAGGTTCAGAGAATATGAGCTAGATTGGCCAATAGGTGGCGCTACAGTGCAAAAAACAAAAAAATTGATATTTTTGCTTAAATCTCACCAACCCTTTGTCACAGACTCAAGTGTCTTATATCTTTGGAATCCTTGGGTCAAGCCGAACAAAAAAGGCCTCAAAGATTTCATTTCCGGTATGCAAATTTTTCCGCCATTTTGGATTTTGTCCAAAACCTACTTTTGCGAACTAGTCCCTGGTTTTTCGCCCGATCGGAACCAAACCAGTGCAGAAATATTCACAGGAGTCTGAATATCAATAATTATCGAAAAAAAGTTAAAATTTCGATCCACGGTTGCTAAGGGGCATCAAAACGTTCGCAGGAGGCGGAGCTAATTATACAAAAATGGCTATAACTCGTGAACAAAATGAGATATTTTCACCAAACTCGGTACACATATGTATGAGCTCAAGTTGAGGTCACAGTAAAAAAATCGCGGCGATTGGCCTCATGGTGGCGCTATAATATGAAAAAACATAAAACAGGCTATAACCACCTGACCGTTAGTCCGATTGACTTGAAAATTGGTATGCAGTGTCTTGGTCCAAGGTGCCATGTATGTCTATGAGGACATTGGTGTATCTCAAAAAACATGGCCGTTATCGGCCAATGAAGTTTGAGCACCTATTAGACAAGGTTAACGGAGGCCAATCAGAACGAAACTCGATGGGCATGTTCGGCTCAAGCCCCTAGAGGTCTGTAAGAATTTTGAAAGAAATCGGCCACTAGTTGGCGCTAACGAGTTTTATGGCTCTGTAATCACGTGCTGTTACACTTATCGTCACAAAATGCATATCATATGATAGATATGCTCATGCTGAACAACTTTGCCTCTAGAACCATTGCTGTCAATCAAACCGTTCATTAAATATTCATGAATATGTTAAAAACCTACTTTTGCGAACTAGTCCTAGGTGTCGCCCGATCGGAACCAGACCAGTCTAGGACAATTCTCTGGACTCTTTAGATCAATAATTATCAAAAAAAAAGTTTAACTTTTGCATTTGGATGGCTGTAATAGGGTCATTTATAAAATGGGTGTGGCAAAATGCACTAAGAAGCCTATAGATCATAAATAAAAACTCAGAACTTCACAAAAATTGGTGAGCATATGTGACATAACGTCATTAACAAGCATGCGAAATATTATGGAGATCAGACCATAGGTGACGCTATAACTCTTAGGTCCTCTGAGGTCGACAAACGCGCGGGCGCGTTTTGCTGGATTTTCTCCACATTGTAGCACTATAAACTTAAATTTCTCCGTCATTTATGGTCATACAGAAAAAAGAAATATAAAAAAAGAATCTGTGGTATTTCTACTTTTGTATGTGTCCATTTCCAATCAAATCAAAACATTGTGCTTTTGTAAAATAAAGAAAATAAACAGTGTGTGCGTTCTGCCTCTCCGTCGCGGTGAACTTTTTTTTCTTGAGCACGTCTATAAACTGAAACAAAACTCAGCGAATACTTGTCACACATTTATGAGCCATACACCTTTATAAACATTTAAGTGTGTACTTTTAAATGATCGGATTCAAAACGAAAACAAATATTCTCTGTTTAAGTAATTTGTATAAAACCAACAAGATGTCCAGCTTCTCAAATGCTTCCTAATTATTTTTTAATTTGGCCACGCCCACTCGCGCAAAAGAGATTCACATGCAAATCTCCACATGAAGAAGAAGAACGATATTTGAAGACAAGAAAGGTGTAAGGTAAGAAATTCTATTGTAAGGTAAGAAAGGTAAGAGAGCGGAAATGCTGTAGGTGACGTCAGACGCTGGAGACTTGGCGGAAAAACTGAATGAACAGCGAGGAAAACGAAGAAAATTTAGAAAGTCTTCAGGAATACATCGACTGGTGCTTCAATATAGTCATGAAGAAAAACCAAAATGCATGTTCTCCAGCTAAAACCGAGACGCCGTCTTCCAAAAGAAGTCGCTCGGCAGTCTCACCTGAAACAACATCGCCGACGGGTAAAAGCTTTACCGACATCCTGGATTCAATCGATAAACGGTTGTCCAGCTTCGACGCGAGGTTGTCCCTGGTCGAGATCCTGCACCGTGAATTCAAATCCCTGAGGGAATCACTGGAATTCAGCCAGCAGCAGGTGGAAACACTCGCGGCTGAAAATGCATCACTACGGGACTCGGTCAAGTCTCTAACGGAGAATGTGACCCATCTAAGTGAAGAAAATAAAAAAATAAAAGACACTGTCATCGATCTCCAGGCCCGTAGCATGAGAGATAACCTGGTGTTTTCAGGCATCCCGGAATCTGCCGATGAGGACGCAGAAGCTACGGTTAAAAGCTTTATCAAGACATACCTGAAGCTTCCGGAAGACACCGTGGAAAACATCTGCTTCGAAAGAGTACATCGGATGGGAACGAAGAAACCTGGAGCCCCGAGGCCGCGTCCTATTGTGGCCAAATTCGGATACTTCAAGCAGAAAGAGCAGGTGAAGAGTCGCGGCAGGGAGCTGAAAGGAACAGACTTCGGCGTAAACGACCAGTTCCCCAAAGAAATCTTGGAACGACGCAAAATTCTGTTCCCAATTCGACACAGTCTAATCCAAAAGGGCTCCCGAGCTGTCATCGCCGTGGACCGGCTCTACGTGGACGGGCAGCTTTACCGCAACCTCAGGACCACTCCATGGTTATATTAATACCACTCCAGATAAGAATCCGTTATATTTTTCTTTTCTTTTCTTTTTTCCTCTCTTATTCTTCAATTTTTACTCTAACTATTTATGTAAATTCGCTAATTTAATACGATATCATAATAAACACGATACCGTTAGTCTCCGCAGCGTTTAAATGTTGGTACAATGTTTTCGTTTCTGTCAAGTTTTTACTTCCATCCCTATCTACTTTCTTCTTTGTATGTCTTTCTTACTTCCAATTCCTTTTACTGCACCGATCACCTGCTTTACTACGAATACACACACAACACCCTATATCACACATCTGCGCGGCACGACCATGTACACACTCAGCGACCAATGCAACTACTCCGACTTTACAGCGCACACAGACATGAAGGACATACTCGCATACAAGCGCGTATACGCCTGCTTATATCTTACTCATTTGAGCAGCGAGCAGCATTAGCTACACACACACAATTATGGGTGCACTGAGGTTTGTCACATGGAATGTGAATGGAGCTGGCTCCAGAGAAAAGAGATTAAAAATATTTAGCCATCTTAAAAAACTACAGGCAGATGTTGTTTTACTTCAAGAGACTCATAGAGCTCCCACAGCTACAGATCAACTTAAAACAACTGAGTTTCCTAATGTCTTCTCAGCATGCTATAACTCTAGGAAAAGGGGAGTAGCAATTTTAATACATAAAAATGTTAATTTCACAGTACTCAATACAGTTATTGATCCAGAAGGTAGATTTTTAATCATTAAATTATCTATATTTGACAAAAAGTTATGTATTGTTAGTATATATGGTCCAAATGTTGACGACCCCTCTTTTTTTCATGGTTTTTTCACCGCACTCTCTGAACACCTAGATTGTGCACTTGTTCTTGGGGGAGACCTCAACTTTGGACTAAATAAAGAAATGGACAGGCTGAGTACAGCTGGAACTCAGCGCAATTGGGAATCCGTAAATATAGTTAAACAGTACATGAGCGACTATGGACTTTGCGATGCATGGCGTTCTTTTCACCCTAACAGTAGGGAATATACTTTCTTCTCACATGTCCATCATTCATACTCTCGTCTGGATTATTTCTTAATCAGCAGCTCGCTGCTGAGTGACATTTCAGACACAGAGATAAACCCTATAGCTATCAGTGATCATGCTGCTGTTTCTATAACTCTAGTAAATAAGAAGGCCACCCCACCAAGCAATAACTGGAGATTTAATACATCACTGCTTAAAGACGACGATTTTATTAAATATTTTAAAGAAGAGTGGACTTTATATTTAGACTATAATGACCTGCCTGGAACATCAGCATCTGTTCTCTGGGAAGCAGGCAAAGCCGTGATGAGAGGTAGAATAATCTCATTCTCATCGCATAAAAAGAAAAGAGAAAATAAACGTATTAAGGAATTAGAAGAAACCATAAAAACTTTAGAAGAAGCCTACGTATCCTCCCAGGAACAAGAAATGCTGAAAAAAATATATAAAACAAAACTAGAATTAAATGAAATTATTAATAAAAAAACTAAATTCTTAGCACAAAGACTTCGCTGGCAAGAATTTGAATATGGAAACAAATCAGGTCAATTCCTAGCGAACCAGTTAAAAATAAATAAAGAAAAAACAACTATATGTGCTGTTAAAGATTTAACCGGGGATATAGTATACGACCCTGAAAGAATAAACAATACTTTCAGGGACTTTTACAAATCTTTATATTCTCCACAGATAAACCCATCTAAAGACGAAATTGACCAATTTCTTGACAATATAACTCTTCCGAAATTATCAGACAATCAAGCGATGGCATTGGATTCTCCACTGACATTAGATGAACTTCAAGAAGCCTTGAACAGTATGCCCAATAAAAAGGCTCCAGGTCCAGATGGCTTTCCAGCAGAATTCTATAAAGAATTCTGGGCAATTCTGGCACCAACATTCTACAGAATGTTGCAGGAAACGAAAGAAAATAGCAGACTTCCACCAAATATGAATTCTGCCAACATTAGTCTCTTGCTAAAACCAGGCAAAGATCCGGTATTGCCTACCAGCTATCGGCCAATATCCCTTATTAATGTGGACACTAAAATAATCTGCAAAGCTATCTCAAAAAGAATAGAGAAGATAACCCCTTTCATAATTCATTCCGACCAAACTGGTTTTATAAAGGGGAGGCACTCTTCAACAAACACACGTAGGTTACTTAACCTGATAGACTATTCATGCAATAGAAACCTTCAAATTACAATATTGTCTTTAGATGCAGAAAAAGCGTTTGATAGGGTTAACTGGAATTTTCTATTTGCAACTTTACATAAATTTGGTTTCGGAAACTCTTTCATAAACTGGTTAAAAATATTATATAACTCTCCAACAGCATGTGTCAGGACTAATGCCCAAACATCCTCTAGGTTCTATCTTAAAAGGGGCACCAGGCAGGGATGCCCCCTCTCCCCCTCACTGTTCGCAGTTTTTATTGAACCACTAGCAGCAGTAATTAGACAAGCTACAGTGATTAAAGGCATTAAATGCAAGAATGTAGAACATAGAGTTAGTCTTTACGCAGATGATGTGTTACTTTTTCTCCAGCATTCACAAACCACTTTCTCTGAGGTAATTGCATTAATAAACTCTTTCTCAAGAGTCTCAGATTATTCAATAAACTGGTTAAAATCAACAGCTCTTCCGATTAATTGCTCCTTCCAGAATTCTTCCACTCTACTGCAATCTGGAAATATAAAATATTTAGGTATTAATGTTTCTCCTAGGCTGGCAGATTTGATTAAGTTAAACCACATCCCACTCTTAAAGAAGGTAGAAGATGATCTAACCAGATGGAAGTCTCTACCCATATCACTCATGGGAAGAGTCGCCTCAATAAAAATGATGGTTTTGCCAAGAATTAATTACTTATTTGCAATGATCCCGAGCAAACCATCACCTGACTGGTTTAGATCTCTGGACTCCTCCATCTCTAAATTCCTTTGGAAAGGTAAACCTCCGCGTATTAGCTTAAAAACACTGCAAAAGACCAAGGATAAAGGAGGACTAGATCTACCTAACTTTCACCACTATTTTTTAGCCAACAGGCTTCAACATATTTCAGGATGGTTAAGACAATCCCTCTTAGATGAGCCTTGGCTAGATGTAGAACAGGCATTATGCAATAATATAGAGATTTCGGATTTGCCATTCATTAGTTCGATCAGCAAACGACACGTATGCTTCAAAAGCATCAGTATCAGCTCTTCCCTGACAGCATGGTGGGAGTTTCTAAAAATGAATGAGTCTTCACTGATCCCATGCAAACGCACCCCCATCTGGAACAATCCTGACATATTGCTAAATAACAATATGATGAACTTCACAGATTGGAGGTGTAAAGGTATTAAATACCTGGAACATATATTCGAAGGGACAGACTTTATTCCCTTTGACAAATTAGTTAAACATTATGGGATTAATAAACACAGATTTTTAGAATATCAACAAATTAAATCTATTGTTAAAAAGAAATTTAAGACTAATCATATCAAATTACAAATACCACCAAGTGTGGAAGATTTTCTTAATCTCAAAACCCCCAAATTAATGTCTAAAATATACAGGACACTTTCCAAAATAGATGAATCAGTATCACTTCCTACTGCAAAATGGGAGGCAGATCTATCAATAAGCTGGGACCATAATTTCTGGTCTCTGATATGTTTAAGAACCTTTGAACTGATTAGAAATCCTGGTTTACAATTAATACAGTACAAAATCCTGCATAGAGTGTACTACACAGGTCATCGGATGTTCAGGATGGGTTTTACAGCTTTTAACAACTGCTCACACTGTAAAGATAATACACCTGACAATTATATCCACGCTTTATGGTTCTGTCCACCTGTTCAGAGGTACTGGTACAGGATTTGTGAGGATCTATCAAAGTGTCTTAAATGTTCTATTCCAGCCTCTCCTTCAATCTGCTTGTTGGGCGACTTAGATGGTGTCACTACAGAAGGCAACACAATCCACATGGCTTTCACTGCCCTATGCATTGCTAAGAAGACTGTCCTCATGAACTGGAAAAATAAAAATAATCTTAATATCAACCAATATAGAGATAATTTGTGGGATTATATTAGTCTTGACACAGCTTCAGCTGCCACATTAGATCAATCTCTCTGGGCTCCTTTGATCAGCTCCTTCACCTAGTATGAGTGGGGGTCCCGATTCTGTCCGGCTGGGGTTTTTTTTTTTTTTTTTTTTTTTTTTTTTTTTTTTTTTTTTTTTGGCATGGGGTGGCCATATGGGCTTGGGGCATCTGGGGGTTCCCTGGGGGTGGGTTTCTGGGGGGGTTCGGCGCTGGGGCTGCGGCCTTGGCCTGGAGGGGGTGTGGGTGACTTTTGGGTGCTGTTTTTCTGGTGGCTGCATGCAGCGCTGCTGGGGATGCCTGTGCCGGCGGACGTAGGTTCCTAGCCTGGCGGCCGTACTGTTCCAGGGTTGGTCCGGGGGTGGCTTGGGGGTCTGGGGGCGCTCTGCCTCCGGGTTGGGGTTACGGCTGGGCCAGGGGGGCTTGGGTCCTGATTGGGGTGCCGCCGGGAGCGTGGGTTGGTGCATGCGCTTGGGCCCGGCCCTGGTGTGGGGGTCTTCGGGGCATCGGTGCCTCCACAGGAGGGGGAGGGGGGTCCAATAGAGGTGAGGAAACAGGCTTTACCTGGGTGTCTTATTGTCTTATGTAGTCTGGGAGCTGACTGAATGATGGGGTAGGGTAGTTTCTCCTCTGCTGTGGGGTCTGTTAGGCCGCCCCGGGCTGCCATGGACCCTGGTCTGGATGGGCCTGGGCCCCTCGCCCTGGGCAGATTTGGGGTAGCGGGGGTGCCTGTGGGGGTCAGTGGGGGAACTGGCTCCAAGCGGGTGGTGGGCATTTTGCCCCTTCTGATGTTTTCCTCCCCATTCCTAAGGCTTCACTTCTCCCGCTCCAATACACCAACACATAGATAGAGTTTTGAGGTGCGGGTGTGTCGCTGGGATGCGGGGGAGGTGGTACTCCTCTGTCTCCTCGTGGCCACCTGCATCTCAATTACACATTACAGCTTAGACACTCTCTTTACTTACTGTCACATGACACATACATATAGGGCCTTGGGGGTTGGGCACACTGAATGACATCTGGAGGGCGGTCTGTTCATTCAGCCTTCCCTCGGGTGCCAGTGCCCAATTCTCAATTTTAAGTTGCACATAGACACTGAGGGCTCTAGGGAGGGGGCGAGCTGACACAAGTTTGTGGAGGGTGCCCCTCCCCTGTTTTAAACCACCCCTGTTTTAAAGCACCGTAGATCAACACACACCAACACTACATTTGAGCGGGTGGGGTGAAGCATGTTTTTTTTTTTTTTTTTTTTTTTTTTTTTTTTTTTTTTTTTTACACCCCTGCTCTCTGTGTTCTCTGTCCAGAGCTGGGGGCTGTGAGGATGAGCTGGCCACCTGGTCAGGGCTGGTGGTCTTCTCTACTGCTGCGGGGACCGGGGTGGTCTTCCTGTTCCCGCGCCAGAGTGAAGGGGGTTCAGCTCCGGGATCGGGCGCTGATTACCCCCTTGGGGGTGGGGGTGCCTGGGTCTAGGAGTATAGAGTGTATATGGGGGGTGCGAGTGTGGGTAGCGTGTCCATTTTTGTGTGTCTACATGTGGAGCGAGGGTGTGAATATTCGTTTGCGTGCATGAGGGTGGGAATGTAAGCTTGTGTATACATGTGCTTGTTCGTCTACGTCTATGTGTCAGGTGGGGCCTTAGACTCCACCTCACTCATCATCTCAGTTGACCCCCACCCCACCACCATGTCCTGCCGGTGGAGGATGCCGCCGGTGCGTTGGTGGTTTCTTGCGCCGGGGCAGGATGCTCGGGCGAGCGCTGGCACGCTCGCGGCGGTCGCCTGGCGGGGCCTGGCCGCTGGCTTTGCTGGGCTGGGGGGGGAGGCCCTTGAATCTCCGGACCCAGAGGCCGGTCTGCCCTTGTGTGGTCGGCTGCCGGCGGAGCCTGCAGGCTTGCCGTCACGGCACCCTGGGGCGTCTGTACTGTGGCTGTCAGGGGTCCCACCTTCGGGTGCTCCTCTGCACTTTTTTGGGTGAGGGCCGCGGTTGTCCCTGCGACTGACCCCCTGGGGGTCCCGTGTCCTGGGGAGCCAAGCACGCTCACACATACAGGTGGACACTCAAGCATTCACATTGGTGTAAAAACAGGTGCTCACAGACACACATTGTCTTGATTTGCTGTTGCTTCAAAACTTATTTTGTAATATTAATTATGTGTGCTGATCAATAACACTTAACTATTAGAATGTATTGTGATTCATACAGATGTTGGTTGTTGCTACAGTTTCTCTGATGTTGTGTCTTCTGTTGTTTTCTCTTTTTGTCAGCAGGTATCGAAGCAAATTGTCTGTTTTTAGTTTTTTTTGTGTTTTCCTTGTTTTTTTTTTGCTTTTTTTTTTTTTTTTTTTTTTTTTTTTTTTTTCTTGTCTTTTTCCTCGCTGTTCCCCCATTTTCCTTCTTTCTCTCTCTCTTTCCCCCTCTCTGTTGATTTTTTCCACAACCTTTTTTTTTACTCTTTATTTTTATCATTTATTATTTTTATTATCATTTTTTATTATTATTATTATTGTTATTTTATTTTTTTGTCTTTCCTCTCTCTCTTCTTTCTCTCTCTTGTTTTCTCTGTCCTCTGGCCTTGTCTGTCATAGTATGATTAAATAAAAGGGTATATAAAAACTACATTAAATTAATTAATTAAAGAAGGAAAAAAATAAAGAAATAAATAAATAATAATAATATAAAAATAATAATGTATATATAAATAAAAAAAATAATAAATATTAGAGAGTCAAAAAAAAAAAAAAAAAGGCAGTGAATGATGATAGCATAGCTACACATACGTAATGTCTTGTGTTATCTGTGTTACTGACAGGCCAAAAAAAAAAAAAAAAAAAAAAAAAAAAAAAAAAAAAAAGAAATTCTTACATATTAGTTTGCTATTGTTGCATAAATGTCACATTGCAGTTGAACTGTTGCTAGATATATGGCGAATATTATAATATTTAGACCCGTGTTTACTGTTACTGTGTTTGTGGATATCTGCTCAAACGTAGATATGTATATGGTAGGCCTAACCATAATGTTTTATATTTGAGCGCGATCGCGTTTGAATGTATCATATTTTTGATCGCGATCGCGTTTGAATGTATCATATTTTGGAAAAGCAAAACGCTCCAAACGGCTTCATGTTTTTACTATTATCTCATTTCATATCATCATAACGAATGGAAACATTTGAAGTAACATGATAATCAATATATTTTTCTCTAGCTTGGTTGTTACTGAAATCTTTTTGAAAACATATATAGGCTGCTATATTGTTATTATTTTATGCAGCACTGCGCATAGCCTATACCTACAAGGCACAACAAACCTGGTGGTGTTCATTATATAATATATTGTTGGAAACATTTGTGTGAGTGTGTGTGTGTATTCTGTGAATTTTAAAAAGCAATTTTATCAAGAAAAATCTAAAATGTATTCCAAAAATCGTGCAGGCCTTTCTCTTGATATCAGTATGTTCACTTTTTTTTTTTTTTTTTTTTTTTTTCAGGGCCCAGATGCCACTGAGTCCTGCTGACTTCAACATTCACAGTACATGTCTCTGTACATGAACATGGTAAAGTGAAAATCAAACACCTTGGAAATGAAAGGTATGTACAATGTTTTTAGGAATGGCACAAAGGTCTCTTTCTTTGGATCATTGTTATCAATAAGTGCTTTTTTGTTGTGTATCTTTGGATTATGTTGTGTTGTAAATAAATCCAAACAATTTTAAAAGCCATTCTTTTTTAAATCTCCTCATTCTTTGTGCAAGGTTGGTCAGAATGATGGGCCCTGATAAGCTCCTAATAGGGCCGTTAGGGAGGTTCTTTGTCTTTCTTAGGTGTGGAAAGCTTTCATATTAATGAGATGATCCGCCCCTTCGCATATTGCTTTATCACACAAAACACGTCGTACAATTTTTAAATCAATATATTGTCTTCTCTGAATGAGCATTCAGGGTGATTCTCACATAGTTTTAGAGCAAATATTCTAGGCTACGTCATACAATTTTCAAAAGTCTTGTGAAGAAATAATCAGTATGGGTTTCATGACCTTATTTCAGTGAGAATTTATTTTTGTATTTTCACAAACCACGCATAAATGTTATTATCTCAAAACTACAAACTTTTACATACATGCTGCTGATATATTATTGTAGCAGAGTTTGTGCTGAATACAGTGTAATTAGACTTTAGCCATGAAAATGTCACAAGTAACAGAAATAACCACAAATGTCAGAGCATGTCAGAACACCTCCAGGGCCCAGAAAACAGCTCAGACCTCAGAGGGTTAAAACTCATTTTTGGCAGTTGCTTTATCTGCATTAAATAGTGTTATTGTCAGTGTTAAAATAATTCATATTATTCAGGTTTACTACAGTACAGTAAGGCAAGGTTATTACATTAGCCTGCATACTAAAAACTTGATTTGTCACACTATTTATGGTGTAACCAATTAGATTGCAAATGTGTATTCATTAGTTCATAGGTTTGTTATGGACATTTATATACAATTTGCAGTCAGATGTCTAATGTTTATTTGCTTGTTTGCTTTTATTCAGCTCTTACAGTGTTTTGGAAATTAAGTTCTTTATAAACATCAGTTCCTAAGAGTAAATGTCATCTGTTCAGCCAGGAATGCTACAAGGCATATTTGGTAAATGAGAATTACATTTAAAATAGGCTTCTCGTAATTTGACAAATTTCCGGCTTAATCCCCGCACACTTCCAATTTGATCCAAATACAGATACAGATACAACTCATTTTGAAATTGTTAAAGACACAGATTCAGATATTGGCTCTGATGCACACCCCTATTCAGTACTTGAACTGGTCTGGTACGCAGCACTTCTGTATTTTAATCAGTAGTGTACCCTCACTTTTTCTTGTGTACCGGCACTTCTCACATGTTGCCGGTACTCGAGCGCACACACTGAAACATAGAATCAGGCTATTAATTAATTGCATACGTTTCGCATTCTAAGCTTTTATAAGCTGTATGAACTGAACGGATCAATTATCTGCGCAATATGACTGTGACTGAAGCCCTAAGTTGTTTAATTTTGCATGAGTGGCACGCAAATCACCATAGACACGTTCACCAGTGCACTCCAAAAGTGTGATAAAATGTGCACAAGCCGTTCCTTTGCGACGGTGATGATAAAATGTGAAACCCATTTGAATTATATTGAGAATGTAGTAAAACGCTTCAGAGAAAGATACTAAAAGACTTATGAAAAAAGGGGAAAACATCATCCTGCACCAACAAATTAGAAAGCTTGTATTTATTGTGGTAAATTTTGACTAGTTGTAGAATTTATAATAGATAATCTCTGTTAAGGGAATAGATTTTTCACTAAAGATTTATATTACAGCTGTGGCATGTTGTAGCCAAAGTTTATAAATGCGTTACTATTTTTCACAAATGCTATGGATAAAAAAAAGAAAGAAAGAAAAAAGTTAACATTGGCCTAAGCATAGTAATGAGGGTAGTCAATAGTCCTCAATAGTCTTGTAATTGTTTAACTATATAGCTTTTGTTACAAAAAGGATTTAATTACAAGATGTTACTTTTAAGGCCAAGCACAAGAGAAAGTCACCCTACACAGTTGCACAGGGTAATGGGAGAAACAGACAATATAAGTACTATACATGTGCTGTTGAGTGAGAAAACAATCTGCTACACCGGCAGATATGTATATAGCTCTACAATGCTGACATAGACAGGAAGGAATAGAATAAAAAACAAAAAAACAAGCAGATCTATCGACAAAACATATGTACTTTTTTTTCATGGGACCGCATGTTTTACTATCTATGTGTGCCTTGGCTACCTTGCCGACCGGCTTAACACTAGTGACCTAAGGCTTTGTGTGCCTTGGCCACCTTGCCGACCGGCTTAACACTTGTGACCTAAGGCTATGTGCGCCTTGGCTACCTTGCCAAACCGGCTTAGTACTAGAAATGCATGCTATGTGTTCTCATGAGCAATAGATATAACGTTAAAAGCTGATAGAGAGAGAAACCCAGCAACCACCTGAACAATCATCAATTATGCCATTTGATAATGATAACATAACCTTATACTCTTATTTGATAAATAAAAAGCCATCAGAAGCGATAATAAATGACAGGAGCGTGTTCTGATGCAGTTTCAACATATTAAGCATAGCTAATGAAACATTACCCTTAAATAAAAGATGTGTCATTATTTTTATGCAGCTAAACACGTAACCCTGTTGAATGTGAATGCTGATTTTACTTTAACCTTCTCATCAGTAGCTAAGACAGCATGTAGTCACAAATATACAAACAATAGACCATTTGCTTCTGCATAGACACAACTGCATAACTAAATCAACCACACACATTTAACATCGCTAATAAAATGTGTCGATTAAAGAATGCATCATTAAAATTATACCACTAAATATGGTGAACACAATTTAAAGCAAAAATGCTTATATCACTTTAACTGTTTTCATATCCAAGCTAACAGCGAATAAAACAGCAATGACATACAATAGACCGCTGCTGCATAAACACATACAGTAAACACTGCTACTTATACAGTTGGTAGTCAACCAGAATGCCTATTGCCGCCGCGGCAAAGCCACCGTGGCAAAAATAAACCAGTCACATTTTAAAGTTGTTCGCGAAATAACTACCAGGTGGTGCAAAGGGACATTTTGCAAAACAGTTGCAAAACGTTTTTCATTATTTCAACAAGAATGAGACTGATTAAATATGTAATATATATATATTATATATATATATACATATATATATATATATATATATATATATATACATATATATATATATATATTTAATTATTATATTTAATTAGGCTACAACTGTTGTTGTTTTGAGCTCTGTTTCTGTGTATTCAGTGTTTCTGTGATCGTTTTCCCCAGTCTTCTGTTGATTTTGGTTTTGTCCTGTTTTTCCCGGTCTGTTTAATTATTTCATATGCGTCACCAGTTCTACCCTCATTAGTCTTGTCAGCTGTGTCTTGTTTCCCTGATCTGTTCTCCTGTGTATTTAAGCCCTGTGTGTTTCAGTCGTCACTTGTCGGTCAATGTTTGTTTAATGTTAGGTTACCCTTGTTCTGAGCGCACGCTCCCTTTTGTTTGTATTTGTTTAATATTGAGAATTAAAACCTTGGAATTCATCATCTTCGTGTTCGTCTCCTACTTCATCCTTCCAGAAGCCTAACAGATTGACCGACCAAAAAGAAGAAAGAGGATGGGGAGACTGATTGCGGGGTTCTTCTGCCCCAGAGCTCGTAAGCTGGTGTCGAACAGTGCGGATCTGGCGTTGAAGATGTTCGACCCAGCCTTCATGTCGGTCAGAAAAGCCCTCATTTCACAGCCTCGTCCCGTCACGTCTGCTGAGCCTGCACTTCACGCCAGTCAAGCCGAGCCTGCACTTCACGCCGGTCCAGCTGAGCCTGCAATTCACGTCAGAGCTGCCGAGACCAAGGCAGTAAGCGTCATGCGTCAAGCGTCATGCGTCATGCGTCAAGCGTCGAGCTAGAGACTGACAGCGTCATGCCCGCAGAGCTTTTGTTCTCTTTTATCCCGCCGAGCTTGAAGCTCCCTTCGCCGCTGGTTCCGTCCAGCTCAAAGCCCTCTTCACAGCTGGTTCCGTCCAGCTCAAAGCCCTCTTCACAGCTGGTCCCATCCAGCTCAGAGCCCTCCTCGCCACTGGTCCCATCCAGCTCAGAGCACTCTTCGCCGCTGGTTCCGCCCAGCTCAGAGCCCTCTTCGCCGCTGATTCCGCCCAGCTCAGAGCCTTCTTCGCCGCTGGTTCCGCCCAGCTCAGAGCCCTCTTCGCCGCTGGTTCCGCCCAGCTCAGAGCTCTCTTCGCCGCTGGTTCCGCCCAGCTCAGAGCCCTCTTCACTGCTGGTTCTGTCCAGCCCAAAGCCTTCACCGCTTGTTCCGTCCAGCACCAAGCCTTCACTGCTGGTCCAGCACAGAACCTTTTTCACCGCTGGTCCCGTCCAGCACAGAGACTTCTTCATCGCTGGATCGGCCCAGCACAAAGGCCTCCTCGCTGGATCTGCCCAGCACAAAGCCCTCATCGCTGGATATGCCCAGCACAAAGCCCTCATCGCTGGATCTGCCCAGCACAAAGCCCTCATCGCTGGATCTGCCCAGCACCGAGCCCTCATCGCTGCCCAGCACCGAGTCCTCATCGCTGCCAAGCACCGAGCCCTCTTCACGGTCCCCATCAGGGTCTAAGACTGTTTTTAACCCTCCTTTTCTGGGACCCGGGACTTTCCCCAAGTATTTTTTTGGGGGGGGGGCTACAGGCGTCCGTCCTGGCCACGGCCACCCGAAGGGTCTTCTGCTCTGCCATGTCCACGTCCATAGTCTGCTCCGCCCTGGAGGCTTCCTGCCTTGTCTCCCCCGTCAGCCTCCAGGGCGCCCACCCTCCCACCCCTTTTGTCTTCTCTACGGCGCGAGGACGCGCCTACCAGGAGGGGGGAGTAATGTTGTAGTGTTGAGTTCTGTTTCTGTGTTTTCAGTGTTTCTGTGATCGTTTTCCCCTGTCTTCTGTTGATTTTGGTTTTGTCCTGTTTTCCCGGTCTGTTTAATTATTTCATCTGCGTCACCTGTTCTACCCTCATTAGTCTTGTCAGCTGTGTCTTGTTTCCCTGATCTGTTCTCCTGTGTATTTAAGCCCTGTGTGTTTCAGTCTGTTAGGTTACCCTTGTTCTGAGCGCACGCTCCCTTTTGTTTGTATTTGTTTAATATTGAGAATTAAAACCTTGGAATTCATCATCTTCGTGTTCGTCTCCTACTTCATCCTTCCAGAAGCCTAACAACAACAGAATTGGTTAAATTTAACGAATGCAAAAAGTAAATATGTAAAAGTCCTTTTTAAACAGAATAGGACAAACTTTTAGAACAGAAAAATCAAAAGTTAAAAATAGAGATGGCAACAATATAGCCTATATTTCATATTGTAGATGTTGCTGGAACAACAGAAGCCTATTCCTTGGGGGGGCAGTGCAATAACAAACAAACAAAAAAATACACCAAAAGACCATCATAGGCCTATCTCACAGTCAGTGAAAATAAATTAGTTTTTTTTGTATTATTATTAATGCAGATTTATCTAGTTCTAAAACTAGTTCTTTCATTTCATTTTGCTTATTGGAAAAAGCTGGCCTAAACCATAGTAGCATTTTAATTATTCAATTAGCCTATTGAAATGATGAAATATTTAGTTAATAAACTTTTTTATGACAGAAATATTACTACATGTAGCCTAAATGATTTAATTCCTTCATTATCAACACTTTAATAATGCTAATGTCTAGAATAGCGAGTTAAGTCTGAATTGCAACTTCTCTTTGTCTCAGACGCTCCACTCCGCTCCTCTCAGAGCCTGTGGGGGGTTTGGAGGGGCAGTTCAGTGGCTTTATCATGAGGGTGCAGAACAGTATAGGTGTTCATGTCCCATCTTTCATATGGAGAGTGTCAGATTGCCAGTCTGATGATACAGAACAGGCAAAGGCAAAATTCCTTTCAGGATAAATATCTCGATTTGTCCAAATAGGCCCTATCTTGTTAAATTATAAATATTGTAGCTAATGTATTTAAAAGGTTTTTCATAAAATAAAATAAATGTAACTGTTCAATCCAGTTGTTTCAACTGGTTTTGTTGAGTTTTATAATGTTTGAGCAGTGTGTATGATTGTCAACAATCTGGCATTATCTAAACATGAACTATTGACGAAATGTGTTCATGCCAATTAGAAACAAATGCGAGTGAGCAGCAGACTAAAAACAAATGATTACACCTATAACATCTAAACTGTTCTGCACCCCCACGATGAAGCCACTGAACTGCCCCTCCAAACCCCCCACAGGCTCTACAGAGTTATTTTATTCACGACCAACCTCGTTTTATTGTAAGGGGAATTCAACAAGGCATTCTGTTTCTTTGAAGCAACAAAGGCTAAATAATGTGAGAGACAAAAGAGTTCACACAAAGCTGTAATTTCTTTGGCAATACAAATTTTAAAATACAAATTTAAAATTTCGCAAGAATAAGATTTTGTATTTCTCATTTTGCATCGCAAAGGGAAATGCTAAACTCGACTTGTTTTAAATAAAATTCACAAAATTTAGCAGATTAAAGAAGAGCTTCATCTTCATTTTCTGGTGTGATCGGCTGACAATTTGCCTTCAGCAGCACCTTCGGGTTTTGTTGTCTGTGCAGGGCATAGTTATAATGTGTATAAATAACGCTTGACTTTAATAATCTGTTACCTGTTTAAGCATCAAGAACGGTAAAACATAAACGCTGTCGGCCAACATCGGTTAACAGCATGTAGGCTACAATGTTATCGTCTAAATGGCTATTAATAAAAATGACAGACAATGAATAAAGCTCCGAAAAGTGTTTTGAATTAATAAATGAACATTTCAGAAATTTTTATTTTTGACAAATTATGAAGATGGTAGAGCTGAGATTACTAAGACCGCTGAAAGCAACGCAAGGCTCATGTTGAAGTATTGACCACACAGCTATCTTCTGAACACTGTTTTATGAGCATGAGCTTAATGTCTTGTGCTTATGCAAAGCTTCATTGATGTGACATTTTTCTATTGCAATGTTTTATGTTGAAATGTTTTCATTATTTATTAAAGAAAATTGTTAATCATAACAACCTACTGTAAGCATATTTAATTCTTAACCCTCTGGAGTCTGAGGTGTTTTTGGGGCCCTTGAGATGTTTTGACATGACCTGACATTTGTGCTTATTTCAGCTACTTACAACATACTATTGGCCAACATGTAATTTTGTTGTATTCAGCACAAACTCTGCTACAATAATATGTGAGCAAAATGGATGTACATGTTTGCATTTTATAGAAAAAAAAATATTATGCATGGTTAGTATGTTTTGGGAAAAACATTGTCACTGCAATAAGGCCATTTAACACATACTGAATAGTTTTCCATAAGACTTTGGAATTACTATTCTTGTAGGCTAGAATTTTTTCTACAAAATGAAGTGAAAATCATTCTGACCACTCTTTCACAAACAACAATATAACGATTTTAATTTTGCATGTCAGTTTTTGTGTCAGCACTGCTGTATGCGTGGGCCATGAATATTAATGTGATTCACACCAGGGGTGTGACTAAAGACACTCCCCCCATGGCTAATGGGCCATCAAGGTGCTGTGAGGCAGCCTGAACAAAGAATGATGAACTGATGAATAAAAAGTTAAAAAGAACAGCATTTATTCAAAATAGAAATCTTTTCTAACAATGGAAAGACTTAAAGTTATTACTATCACTTAATACATCCTTTCCAAAAAAGAAAGAAAAAAAGACCAAACTTTTGTTTTTTTATAAAAAAATATTTTTATTCAAAGAATCCTGAAAAAACTATTACAGGTTATAAAAAATATATATTAAGCAGCACAACGGTTTCCAACACTGATTTAAAACTCATTGCCGTTTTCTGTGACACACCACAGAGCTCTGTTATAAATTGCTCCATAAACTCTTTATGGGACAAGTTACCATGTAGCTCTTTGTGCACAATGAAAGAGTTGGTGAAAGCAATGTCCAAGAAGTGTAGAAAAATCTTACTGTACCACTTCATGGTTATGTGCTGTGTTGTGTAGTACTGTTTCAGCTGATCAGACAGGTCAACACCCCACATGTGTTTGTAATATATGCAGTCACAGGTGCAGGACATGGAAATGTCTTTGTCCTCCATGTATCTTGTGTTTTCACCCTCATCTGCGCAGTGTCTCCTGTATAAGCAGAATGGATGTTTTTTGTCATTTCACACAAGAATAGGTAGGCTACTTTTATATTATGACGATGTAAACACAATTAGGCTACATTTCATCTGTAAAATATTACGTCTATGCACTTACTCGGTATGATTTCTCGATCGCACTGAGAACTGAAGGTTCACATTCCTAAAAAACAACATCAAAATAAAACTTTAAGCATACATTATTCAAAGTAAACTGATGAGCAAGTGATGGTTATGGACGAATAATGTATAGTTGATGGGCCATAGAACGGAGAAATATCTATTTATGGGCCATAGACCGCGTCACCGCGAGTATCTGTTGATGGGTATCCACACGCATTTAGTGACACACGCAATGAACGGATCGTTCGCGAACGACACACATCACTACATTTCAAACATTTACACCTGTATTCACAAACATCTGTGCATAAGGCAGTATTGAAGCATGTTATAGGCTAACCAAAATCTGAAATCTAAAATCTAACCAAAATCTAACCAAAAGACTGAAACATATTTGCACTAAATCACATTAGCAGATATTCGCAAACAAGCTACATTACGCATAAAGAAGTATTTTAGCATTATAATCAGTGTCATAAGCTAATCAAAACTGAGTGAAATATATACGAAGTATATACATTTAGCACAGAAAGGTTGCCTACCAGTCTAGTTCATATTTCAACATGTTTCTGTATATTTATAGATGCATGTACGATATTAGGCTTAGTTCATGTTTTTACTCCAAACTCATTTCATAACATACATTTTAATCTGGCACACAAGTAAGATAAGAATTACCTTAAAAATCTTCTCATCTTCAAATCGCGTTCTTCTGAGGTAGGCTAAATCCAAGGTAAACAGCACAGCACAGCACAGCACAGTCTTCCAAACTCGATGAAAAGTAGAGAGGAGTAAGTTCCGAAGTCTCTGGTTCTTTGTTTTGAGGTGATGAGGGCGTTTACAGGTCTGCGTTCTGCCGCGTGGATCATTTACATGTCAATCGCACGTGCGCTCGTGGGTGTGGTCACATTATAGTTAATTAGGACGTGTTTGAGAAACTGTACATGCCGCTGCTTTCTTACGGATTACTTAAACAGAGAACATTTGTTTTTTATATAATTTACATACCAAGCGTTGTATAGACATGCGTTTCAAGTCTGTGTGACAAACATTCGCTGAGTTACAGGTCATTTTCTGTCGCGTTTCAGAATGAGTTTCTCATTGAGAGAGACGGCAGAACGCGCATCGTTTATTTTCTTTGTTTTACGAAAAACACAACATTTTGTTTTTATTATGAGTGTACACAAATAAAAGAAGACATTTAACAGTTTTGAATGATGTACAACACAAGTATGTAAAATCAAAATCAACAGAGTATTTTGCACTGATATAAAAAAAAAAAAAACGAGCAGATCACGCCGGCGTGATTGTCGACCTCAGGGGGTTAAATAATGCTAAAACACAAATGCTGTTGACTAACATCAGTTAGCAAGTCCTGACAAAGTTTTAATTTTATGATCATTTAGTTTAATTTATTTCACTGTTATGTTTCAGTTCATAAATCTAGGCCTACTAACAAATTAAAATAACACAAAGTATAAGACACATAACCTTGACATGCCTTTCTAAATTAGCCTATAGAAAAACTGGGCACACAATGTTAACGTTTAGCCTACTTTGCTCAAATTTGATGCAATAATAGAAGCCTACATTTGTTTCAGTTCCAAATTTGTACTGTAATTCCAGTATTGGGATTATGAATTTGTTTAACTACAAATGTTTCACTTGAATTTATCTGCTACCAGTTCTCAAAAAGCCATGTCAGATTACGCAATATAGAGGATAAACTGACACTTCAAAGTCTGTGATTGTAGCGCCTCTTAGCGGTAAAAGGCAGCAAATACACATCCCCAATTTTACTGCCGTGGGAACCAATATTCTGGTTGAGTACGAACTGTATATAGTTCAGTGATTCACTCGTGCACTGTTGACATGACGCTAGTTTAAAACATTTCTAACATGAAGCTAGTTTAGAACTTGTAAGGATTGCTCCATTTAGTACAGAAGCCCTGAACCGCAAGGTGAAAAAAAGAAAACTTATCTTGTTATTTCGACGTAAGTAATTATTTCAACATATCTCGTTATTTCAACATAACTCGTTATTTCGACATAATAAGGGGACATTCTAATATGCATTGAGCCACATTTAGCGTTCTTATAATGGTTTTCTATGGGAGGAAAATTCTTAACGTGAAATTAAATGCGTTGCGTTCATATTCTGGACTCATCTGATTTTTTTTTGTATTCTTTATTATGATTTTAGTATCATAATGATTAATAAATGCACGCACAATTATCCGTGAATTTGAGAAATGTTGCAGATATCCACAAACAAACTGATTTCAACTTAAGTGTGTAAAATTCAGAATTCAACAAATATTATGTCGAAATAACGACTTAAAGGGATGGTTCGGAGTAAAATCAACCTAATGGTCCTTTGCACCATGACCTCGAGCCAAACACCCCCCCAGAAGCTGCCAGGACTTTTACGTGCTTTTCCCAAAACACTGAAGTGACCTCGATGTCCATGTTAGCGGTAGCATGAGCCGTCAGGCAAGTGTTATTTAAATAAACTCCTGATGTACTTACAAACTTTACAATGCCTCGTTGTATGAGTACATAACCTATCTGTACTACTGTAGAAGTTTGGTACCATTCCGGGCATTATTAGTGGGGTAATTTACGAGATACAACTTAGGTTCCATTAGCGCCTGCACTAAGCCATTCGGCTGATATCTCTATAAGCTCTAACTTTAATAATGTTCGACCAAGGGAAAAAGGGCTTCTGGGGGGGGGGGGTGTTTGGCTCGAGGTCATGGTGCAAAGGACCCTAGGTTGATTTTACTCCGAACCATCCCTTTAATATCTTGAAATAACAAGATAATTTTTTTTTTTTTTTTTTTCACCTTGCGGTTCAGGGCTTCCGTAATTTAGGAATTAATAACGGGACCACACAACATGTGCAGAGATGTGGAATAAAAGATAATTTTTCCTTACCTTAGATTCTGCATTAGCATTCTGAAAGTGTGCTGCAGACTGTTAACAACAAACAATGCTAAGTATTTGAATGTTTGAGCAGCCATCTCATTGGCTGCTGATGCAATAGCAACCAATCAGCTGTGCTATGTAGATAACAACATGATTGCTACCAATAAGTTAAATGGCCTGCACCATCAGTTTAATGCCAGGGTTGGGAAACCGAAGCATAGGCCCTGAACACTAATTTCATCAAGGATGCATTTGCATAAAAATCTAATCAAATCTCTAAATAGACACTTATTTTCCAATCAAAATTCCCTTTCATCCCTCAAAAGCTCAACACACTGGAAATGCTAATGAGGGGATTGAGATTTCTCTGGGGAAGTCACAATCCTCACTACTCCTTGATGATTCTTTTATTAAATTTTACCTTCAGTGTTTGTTCATTGGTTAGCAATGATTTTCAATTAATTTAACATTAAATAAGGTGAAAGAAGTCATGGAAATTCTCATCAAGGCGATACTAATTGGCTTTTTATAATAATAATAATACTTTTTGTTGATTTTTGCCTGCTGTCCTTTTAATTCAAATACCATTCTGAAAAGCTCATGAAGAAAACACTGATTGAAACAAATCATTAATTTTTAAAAGGTGGTGCAGAGAGAGAGAGAGAGAGAGAGAGAGACTGTGGAAAAGAGGCTGAGTAAGATATGTTTTGACAAGCGCTACTGCCAAGGTTAAGTGATAGCTGTGGTAGCAACTGATCCCTGAATCTTGAGCTCCCCACAGATTCAATAACATTTAACTCCACAATACATCCAGAAGCATCTCTCTGTGCCCAGCCCCCCACAGCTCCTAACCTCTCCAGCTAAACCTCCCGCACTTATCAGGTCAAGCCACCCTTCCTCCACCACCTGGAACATGATCATTAACACAGTGTGCATTAGCACATGCTTCCTTATCTATGCCCCATCTAAGGAGTTGAGGGTATTCAGATTGAGGCCTCACCCCAGAGCCATCCCCAAGTCATCAGTCCACATCAGGGGCGGATCTAGAAAAAAAATCACGGGGTGGCAAGCAGGGTCAGGGATAATTTCTGGGGTGGCGAATGTTTATAGCGGGGGTACTCAAGTTTTGCTTGATCGCAAGGCAAAATTATATAGAAATAGTAGCATTGTCCATATTATAAGTAGGGGGTTTCTAACTCAGATAAAATTTTAACATTTGTAAAAAAAAAAAAATAAAAAAAAAAGTATCATCTTGGGAGCCACAGGAGTTGGCGCCAGGCTTCTTATTTAGCTATAAAGTTATTATAATTCTTTGTCCTGTAAAAAAAGTACTAACTGAGGGTGAGCCTCTGTAAGCACCCAAGTAGCTTCTAGAGCAGATGTGAGACATCACATTTGTTATACAGACCCCCCAAAAAAACGATTAAATGAATCAGGCTTTGAAGATCTGGATTGCAACTAGTCCTTGAAACAATGCATTTATAAAGTGCCATGTTGACGACTACACTAGAATTTAGACAGTTCCAGACAAGGACAAAACCTGGAAGACTTTTCCAAACCAGGACTAAACATGGAATGCACCACTAGGTCTAATCTGGGACTAAATAATCAAACAGGACTAGTGCAAGGGAACAGCAATGTCAGTAATTCACTAATTTGGATAGATAATGACACTGAATGATGACAAGCCTTTTATTCCTTTGTGATGCGAGCGCTAACTCTCAGGTTTATGTGAGCTTTGCTTTAGCGAGAAAAGCTATGTTTCATATTGCACGCTATGACGAATGACATCAGCATCAGGTTTGTGGGATTTTGCTGTAATCATAAAACAACACTTTCCTTTCTCATTTAATCTGTTCGCTCTGAAACAGCCTCCTCCATCCAAACTTTCCCTCAGAGCCGCCATGTTGGTGTGTCTAGCGATACCATGACATCGAGATTGTAAGTCCGGTTCATGTCTGTAACGCTGTAATTTTCTCTTTTATACTTTTTAAATGGATAAAAAAAAACACAATTTTGGTTGGAGTAATGCTTTGATAGCATGATATTTAGCTTAATTGCAGACAAATATACCGGTAAAAATTAAAAATTTCATTACGCTGTTTAAACACTTTCCAAACTTCACACAGGACTATGTTGTAAAGTTTTTCTTTCTTCAAAGCAGAGACCAGGAGACAGTTGGGATCGCGTTCAACGGAAGTTATTCTTTATTGAGAACTCCTCTGTACGCGGCTGTAGAAACTTCCAACATGATCTGACTAAAACATTATACATAGTAGCTATATACATTCCAAGGGGGAGGGATTACATAGAGGCGGGAACTCTGAATAAAGCATGCAAATGAAGTGGGAACACACCCTACTCTGAGTCCAATTGAATCAGCATAACTATTCACATGCTGATACTAGCCAGGAACTCCAATTCCAAGAGCCATCCCAGAGCCATTTAAGACAAAGGGTGCGTCTTGGAGCTACTGGCTAGAGCCATTAAAGACTCATTTAAAACACAATAGAGAAAACAGGGCTGGTAGGAGCTGTTGATACCATTATAACCTAACCTTAAAAGCTAAAATCAGTATTCTTCACTGTGATGTTATGTAAGGAAGCATATCTGAAAACATATTCTTAAATTTTAACCCTTCAGTCCCCTCTTTGAGAGTTCTTAAAATAACTCTCACAAAATACAAATTTAAACACTTAAAAGTTCAATTCTTGTAACTTGAAAAAGTTACAGGCACGTATAACTTATTCTGTGTTGTGTACTTGATTTATATGAGTGTCATAGTTCTTCTCAAAACCATAACTGTTGACACCTGCGACGCAGGGTGTAAAATGTCGTATAAACTACATGATTACACAGAAAACCATGTAGCATAAGAGTGGAAGTCTTGAAAATCCATGGCGCCTGAATTGCTGTGAAGTCTGTTTCCTGTAGTCCATTTGTCACGTAGAGTCGCTCTGATGACTGGTCCCTCATGAGACTTGTTCATGGAAATCTGAGGTGATGCTTTACACCAGGTTTCCGCTTGCGAAGACATCAACACATACCTGTAACACAAGAAAACAAAGAAACGGCAGACCAGCAGTATTCAAGCATAGACTTCATTCTTCCATAAGTCATTTGATCGTATAGTGGTTTTACGTCTAACTCTTATCAAAGTAAACATTGTGATCGTATAGTGTTTTTTTTTTTCTTTTCCTAATCTTAATTGATTTGACACCTATGGACAAGTGAGGTAAGGATGGACTAAATGGGGAAAGGCCTATGAGGTTGTCTTCACCCTGGATTGGCCCCCGACGCCTGTTGCGTCAGTTCTTTCCAGGGCCCTCACTGAACCGTGTCCTATTCTGTCCCTGTTTTGTGTACACACTGTACAGTGTGTGAGAAAATTGGCACATTTTCATTCTCCAGTGAAACATCAGTCTTAATAGACATCATATAGAGCATGGAGGTCTGATTGTAGTGTTCTGCAGTGTAACATTTATGGCTGTGAGTTTTTTTGAATGTCCCCCAAACAAAGGCTGTGACAGTCACTTTCCTTTTGTTCTATTAAACAAAAAAATAAGTCTTTCATCTTTGTTGTGAGTTACTGGGGAAATTAAGCACTCACAGCCTAAATGGTTAACACCGTATCAAGTTGCCCCACAAGTTTAACGAGGAGGGGAGGGGCTGCTTTAAAGTAGCAAACAAATGTAGTAAGAGCTGCATAACATTGTTAACTTGTCTTAAGTTACTTTTGTTTTTTCTACATTCTTTTCCAAAATGTCCGTGCTTGCCACAGTAAGAACAACTGGCTTCTCTAGGACTTTTGCGTTTCTTTGGCTTCTCTGAGTTGACCTTAATGGATGCTGCTGCAATTCTGACTCTCTCTTTGACATCAGAATTTCTTTCCCAAATAGCTAAACTTTCTAGGTTACTTCTGAGAGTTCTTTTAGCCCACGTAATATCTAGGAATGGCAAGGCTGTTCTGTACTCGGCTACAAGACCATCTGCCCAAATTCGGATTAGAGCTCCTTTGTCAGCTAACACACTTTCGGAATCATCCACTATTCCACTGTACGTTACCGCTACCTGACAGAACCTCTCAGTATATTCACTCACAGTTTCTTCTTTCTCTTGTACACAGCTAGTAACTCTCGACCAATCGATTTTGGGTCCTAAAATATTCTTTAGGATTTTCAAAACACCTTCTCTCAAATCGCCTTTACTGACATGTTGCAGTTCGGAAGTAACAGCAGACTCAAAATTGTTGAATTCAGATTCAGTTAGAATTTGTGACATCAGCTGTGTGACTTCCGGCAACGACAAGTCGTAAAGATGCATTTTACTGAACAATGCTCTTCTAAATTCAGAAAAATTTGTACGTGCTGAGGGTAAACTCTGGGAGAGTCTATCTATATCCTTAGGACCTAAAGATGTTTTGGCAACCGTTTGTATTTGGACAACAGAAGAGGTCGGAGTAACACTTTTAGTTCCCTGAGATCTTCTCCTAGCCCCACAAACCTGCACTGAATCTACAGGCTGATCAGTTACTGATTGGATGGCTACATTTGTTTCAACGAAAGCTTTTAAGTCAGGATAATTGTTATCAGGCTGACTAACTTCTTCCACATCAGTTTTTTCTGTATCTTTGTTGCGGTTTACTTTCTTAGTCAACGAAGATATTCTAGCATGGAGCTCTTTGATCTGTTTCTCTAGCTCAGAGATGCGCTTAGACTGTTCTGTAGCTAGGGTTAAACCAAATTCTCGGTGACAACAGATAAAACTTTTCACACTGTTCTTGCGAATACTTTCTCCTAGTACCTTCTTACAATCTTCGATTGACCAAACTTTGCCTGGATCAATGCCAAATTTCTTTGTTAAATTCAATCTGACTTCCTCAGTCACGATTGAGTCCATGTGCTCTGATAACAAAGACTTGAATTCACTATCTGTCCAAAAAGGTGTAATCTGTCTAGTACTTTTCCTAAACATTTTGTGAATTTTTGTTACCACAAACAAACACTAAAAAAACTTCTCTCTACTGTCTTGCAAACAGAGGGTACAATCTTATTAGCACATGAGGCTAATCTAATTCTAAAGCTAATTCTCTAGCTTACAGATAGGTCTTCTCTAGCAAGAGCATGCACACAATATTAACATGTAACTGTTAATCTTCCCTGCCAACAACAGAGGGTAAATTTCATCTCTAAAAGAAAAACTTTTTAGAGGCTTATCTTTAGTTAACCAAACTCTACAGCTGTTTGTTAACTACTTCTCTGAACGGCGCAGAGGAAAAACACATTTGTACTGGTCTGCATTGGTTCTTTGAATGGAGTGAAACTCACCGAGTCTTTCATTTGTAGAGACAGATTCCGTCTGGAAAAATTCAGTCTTTGAGATCTTTTTGGAGCTTGAAGTTTTCAATCTGGATTCAGAAGATTCAGTCTGGAACTCAGTCAGCTTCGTTGAGATCTTTGAGCTTGAAGTTTCAAGATGCAGTTCTTTGAGCTTAAAATTCTTTGAGTTTCCTTCTTCTCCATCCGGGTCACGGCACCATCTGTTGTAAAGTTTTTCTTTCTTCAAAGCAGAGACCAGGAGACAGTTGGGATCGCGTTCAACGGAAGTTATTCTTTATTGAGAACTCCTCTGTACGCGGCTGTAGAAACTTCCAACATGATCTGACTAAAACATTATACATAGTAGCTATATACATTCCAAGGGGGAGGGATTACATAGAGGCGGGAACTCTGAATAAAGCATGCAAATGAAGTGGGAACACACCCTACTCTGAGTCCAATTGAATCAGCATAACTATTTACATGCTGATACTAGCCAGGAACTCCAATTCCAAGAGCCATCCCAGAGCCATTTAAGACAAAGGGTGCGTCTTGGAGCTACTGGCTAGAGCCATTAAAGACTCATTTAAAACACAATAGAGAAAACAGGGCTGGTAGGAGCTGTTGATACCATTATAACCTAACCTTAAAAGCTAAAATCAGTATTCTTCACTGTGATGTTATGTAAGGAAGCATATCTGAAAACATATTCTTAAATTTTAACCCTTCAACTAGAAGCTGTCACAAGCCTGTCCTGTCTCGTGTAGCACATGTGGTGTTTGTGTTCCTGTCACTGTTTGACCCCACCCTCCTTGTTATCTCATTATTGGTTTCATTTGCCCCACCTGTTGTTCCTCATCACCTGCCTGATTTTTCCTTTTATAAGTTCCTTTGTGTTTGCAGTCTGTGTCGGATCGTTGTCTTGTCATGTGTTTCTGTTCTCCTGTAACCCGCTTGGTATGTTCCTTTTTGAAGTTCTTGTTTTGTATTCTGTAATGTTTTCCCCCTCGGGGGTTTTGTTTTGTACTTTGTCTTTTCTTTTATAAATAAATATTATTTCTCCTTGCATTTGAGTTCTCCATTAGTTTCTTTATTGTAACGTGACAGAACAATCCAACCATGTTGAGAACTCAGCAAGGACTTCCCCACCATCCACCAACCCCCTTTGTGTCGTGCCCCCTATACGAACACATTACCCGTGTTCGGGTCCTAGATTCTCTCCGCCAACAAGGCGAGGACTTAAGGAAGTTTGCGGCCAAATTCCTTGGAGTGGCAGAGGGATTACGATTCAATGATGAGTCTCTAAAGGACCTTTTCTTTTGCGCCCTCGACGAACCCATGGATTGGATACTTCGGAGGGCGTATGATCACGGTACTTTTGGGGAGATGGTGGAGGGTCTCGCTCGCTTGCAGGAGCGAGAGGCCAGGAAGAGCGTCCCAGTTTCGGTGGTCCCGTGTCCAGTGGTCCCAGTTCCGGTGGTCCCGAGTCCAGTGGCCCCAGTTCCAGTGGTCTCGAAACGGAGGAGGAAGAGGAAGACTCCCTCCGTGACTGTTCCGGTGGCCTCAGTTCCGGTGGTCCCGAGTCCAGCGGTCCCAGTTCCGGTGGTCCCAGTTCCAGTGGTCCCGGTTCCGGTGGTCCCTGTTCCGGTGGTCCCTGTTCCGGTGATCCTGCTCGCACTGCCTGCACCACCTCAGCGATCCGTCACGTCTGCCCAGCCAGAGGCGGTTCACGTCACGTCTGCCGAGCCTGTGTCTTCAGACAAGATGGCAGCCGCCGAGAGTGTTCACGTCACGTCTGCCGAGCCTGTGTCTTCAGACAAGATGGCCGCCGCCGAGAGTGTTCACGTCACTTCTGCCGAGCCTGTGTCTTCAGACAAGATGGCCGCCGCCGAGAGTGTTCACGTCACGTCTGCCGAGCCTGTGTCTTCAGACAAGATGGCCGCCGCCGAGAGTGTTCACGTCACGTCTGCCGAGCCTGTGTTCCCTGACAAGATGGCCGCCGTCGAGCCTGTGTCTGTTCCTGTTCCTGAGCCGGTGATGTCTGTTCCAGTCCCTGAGCCGGTGGTGTCTGTTCCTGAGCCTGAGCCCTCATTGACCGCAACACTGGCCATTATGGCCACAGCCATGTGGTGTGTGTGGGCTACGCACACACTTGAGCCGGTGGTGTCTGTTCCTGAGCCGGTGGTGTCTGTTCCTGAGCCGGTGGTGTCTGTTCCTGAGCCGGTGGTGTCTGTTCCTGAGCCAGAGCCAGTGTCTGTTCCTGAGCCAGAGCCAGTGTCTGTTCCTGAGCCGGAGCCAGTGTCTGTTCCTGAGCCGGAGCCAGTGTCTGTTCCTGAGCCGGAGCCAGTGTCTGTTCCTGAGCCGGAGCCAGTGTCTGTTCCTGAGCCGGAGCCAGTGTCTGTTCCTGAGCCGGAGCCAGTGTCTGTTCCTGAGCCGGAGCCAGAGCCAGTGTCTGTTCCTGAGCCGGAGCCAGAGCCAGTGTCTGTTCCTGAGCCGGAGCCAGAGCCAGTGTCTGTTCCTGAGCCGGAGCCAGAGCCAGTGTCTGTTCCTGAGCCGGAGCCAGAGCCAGTGTCTGTTCCTGAGCCGGAGCCAGAGCCAGTGTCTGTTCCTGAGCCGGAGCCAGAGCCAGTGTCTGTTCCTGAGCCGGAGCCAGAGCCAGTGTCTGTTCCTGAGCCGGAGCCAGTGTCTGTTCCTGAGCCGGAGCCAGTGTCTGTTCCTGAGCCGGAGCCAGTGTCTGTTCCTGAGCCGGAGCCAGTGTCTGTTCCTGAGCCGGAGCCAGTGTCTGTTCCTGAGCCGGAGCCAGTGTCTGTTCCTGAGCCGGAGCCAGTGTCTGTGTCTGTGTCTGTGTCTGTGTCTGTTCTAGTTCCTGAGCCGGAGCCAGTGTCTGTGTCTGTTCCTGAACCTGAGCCGGTGGTGCCAGTTCCAGTGCCCGAGCCGGTGGTGCCAGTTCCAGTGCCCGAGCCGGTGGTGCCAGTTCCAGTGCCCGAGCCGGTGGTGCCGGTTCCAGTGCCCGTGCCAGTTCCAGTGCCCGAGCCGGTGGTGCCAGTTCCAGTGCCCGTTCCAGTGCCCGAGCCGGTGGTGCCAGTTCCAGTGCCCGAGCCGGTGGTGCCAGTTCCAGTGCCCGAGCCGGTGGTGCCAGTTCCAGTGCCAGTTCCAGTGCCTGAGTTGGTGGTGCCAGTTCCAGGGCCAGTTCCAGTGCCCGAGCCGTTGGTGCCAGTTCCAGTGCCCGAGCCGGTGGTTCCAGTGCCCGAGCCGGTGGTGCCAGTTCTAGTGCCAGTTCCAGTGCCTGAGCCGTTGGTGCCAGTTCCAATGCCCAAGCCGGTGGTGCCAGTTCCAGTTCCTGAACCCTGGCTGCCCGAGGGGTCGTCTCCGCCCTGGCCGCCCGAGGGGTCGTCTCCGCCCTGGCCGCCCGAGGGGTCGTCTCCGCCCTGGCCGCCCGAGGGGTCGTCTCCGCCCTGGCCGCCCGAGGGAAAGTCTCCGCCCTGGCCGCCCGAGGGAAAGTCTCCGCCCTGGCCGCCCGAGGGAAAGTCTCCACCGTGGCCGCCCGAGGGGTCGTCTCCGCCATGGCCGCCCGAGGGGTCGTCTCCACCGTGGCCGCCCGAGAGGTCGTCTCCGCCCTGGCCGCCCGAGGGAAAGTCTCCACCGTGGCCGCCCGAGGAAGGGTCTCCGCCTTGGCCGCCCGAGGGAGGGTCTCCGCCCTGGCCGCCCGAGGGAAGGTCTCCGCCCTGGCCGCCCGAGGGAAGGTCTCCGCCCTGGCCGTCCGAGGGAGAGTCTGCTCCGCCCTGGCCGCCCGATGGACTCTCAGCTCCGCCCTGGCCTCCCGAACTGTCCATTTTCCCTGCCCCACCCTGGTCTGTCTTTCCCGTTCCTCCTGTTTCACCCTGGTCTGTCCCTCCCGTCCCGCCCTGGTCTGTCCCTCCCGTCCCACCCTGGTCTGTCCCTCCCGTCCCGCCCTGGTCTGTCCCTCCCGTCCCTAGTGGAGCGTCTGGTAGCCACTCCTTAAGGAGGGGGTAATGTCACAAGCCTGTCCTGTCTCGTGTAGCACATGTGGTGTTTGTGTTCCTGTCACTGTTTGACCCCACCCTCCTTGTTATCTCATTATTGGTATCATTTGCCCCACCTGTTGTTCCTCATCACCTGCCTGATTTGTCCCTTTTATAAGTTCCTTTGTGTTTGCAGTCTGTGTCGGATCGTTGTCTTGTCATGTGTTTCTGTTCTCCTGTAACCCGCTTGGTATGTTCCTTTTTGAAGTTCTTGTTTTGTATTCTGTAATGTTTTCCCCCTTGGGGGTTTTGTTTTGTACTTTGTCTTTTCTTTTATAAATAAATATTATTTCTCCTTGCATTTGAGTTCTCCATTAGTTTCTTTATTGTAACGTGACAGAAGCACCTTTTAACTTGAGGTCCCTAGGTAATTCTAATCCCGTGTGAATAGGTCTATAACCACACGGTTTGCCTTTTTCCTGTGTATTGTAACTGTTAAACCACTTTGACAATGTAAGGTTATATGCTGCTGGTGCACTGTATTTATGTGTTTAACATTGTTTCACATGTTTTTCCTTAAAAAAAAAAAATCTCATTTATCCTTTGTTTTATTGTATCAAGTGTGATACAGCACAATATCTCCTTTAAAAAGTAGATACAAAAAATCATTGTGCAATTAGTGCAAATCTGGTTTTCAGAATACATTTTACATCTGTAAAATAATGTTAGTTGAACACACTGAACAGCAGTGCAAAAAAGTATGTATAGTCAGAATAAAAAAAAAAACAATACAGCAAGGTAATGCCATCACTCCAGTACAAAATAATATCTTCCAAATAATTTCATTTGCAAGTGGAAGTGCATTTAAGTGCATTGGAAAGTGCACATGGAACATCAGGTAGGATGGAAGAAACAAATATCGGGTTGTCTGATCATAAATGGTACCACCCACCAACAAAACAAAAGTCTGACTTTAATTTTATATTGCCTCTTGTAAAATATTCAAGTTAGTAGCAAAGAGCAATTGTCTTAGAATAACATTTTGATAACCTTTTACAAATAAACGCAGAAGACTAACTAACTGAAACTTGACTCTGCTACTCGGTTTTGTCAAACAAAGCAGATTAATTAAACACTCACAGGAGCTGAAGGCGTCTGTTGCCATGTTGTTCAGCAAATCGTCTTACAAATGTATCAAGATCTAAAGCTTTAGTGCGTTTATTTTCAATGCTTAGTAATGCTAAGTTTGACAACCTACTCTCTGTCATAGTGGAGCGTAAATAGTTCTTTATTATTCTCAGAGTTGAAAAACTCTGCTCGCAACTTGCACTACTTACGGGGATCACAACAGCTATTTTGCATAATCTGTACAACTCATAGAACACATCCTTGTATTGTTACATAAATTGTGTGTAATCCATTAAGGTAGCTGGTGAGTCTTTTTCTTCATTTTTAAGTCTTTCAAGTACTCTTGTGCACTGATGAATTTCATGTTTTAGGTCATCAGCGTTTGATCCATATGCCTTTGCCAACAGCATAACATCATCACCCAAGAAGGAACGACTGGAAGGATTCAGAGCCTGGAGTCCATTCATTATGTCACAATTTGTTTTTGAAAAACGCCGCTCCACTTCTCCCTTCATGTGATCTATGACTGGATAGTACACTTTGTCCCGAAAACTTGTCTTTCCGTCTGGTGAAACGTGTTGTCCCAATGTTGAGGCGATGATGGAGTCCTGAAGCGCTTTTGTTGTTTGTCTGACCCTTTTGGATTTGTTCTGTGTTGTGGAGATATTGCTCTGGTGACATGTGTCAACAATGTTATTCCACAGTTCACCAAAAGTGTCCTCACTGTGATAATCATCCAGAGTATCTTTAAAAGCATTGATCAGATTAACTGCCTTGCTGAAGTCAATGTTTTTTGATTGAAGGTGATCTGAGAGAATTTTTGACTCACTTAAGATCGTTTTAAAAACCACAAGGCACCCAACAAAATTCAGATCAAGTTGTCCAAGGATCCCTCTAGCTTCAACAGCTCTTTGTGGGTGCATTTCCGAAGCTATCTTCTCCAAGACGCGTATAATAGCAGGCAACCGGTCTAAAACATTGCGACACGCTGCCTGCCGACAAGCCCACCGGGTGTCACTAAGACGCTGGAGTTCTCTAGGGGCACCATCGAACATTTCCTGCTGCACTTTCAGCCATTTGTTGTGTACATATGATCCTGAAAGAAATACATACAAGTGCTCTAATAATGAAAAGAAAGTTCCTGCATCTGAGACATTTTTGACACTGTCCACAATGACCAAGTTTAAGCAGTGAGCACTGCAGTGAACATAAAATGCATGCTTTGCAACCTCTCTCACTTTGGCCTGTACCCCTGCACGTACTCCACTCATGACAGCGGCACCATCGTAACCCTGACCAACCAGATTTTTTTTGTACTCCAGCCCATGTTTTTCAAAAAAACAAATGATCTTTTCAGAGAGAGCACCTGCATCTAGTTGATCTGCCTCAGAAAATTCAATAAAGCTTTCGTGAACAGCACCCTCATAAAAGTATCTCAGAACAAATAAAATCTGTTCCTTTTTCTGAATATCTTTTGTCTCATCAACAATTATGGAGAATTGTTGACTTTCTTTAACCTCTTTGATAATATTGTCTTTTACCATTCCTGCTAAGCATTGAAGTATTTCATTTTGTATCGTTTTACTTGTGTACATTGCATTTTTTGGCTGGTTTTGTAATCTCTTTCTGATCATTGGGTCATGTTTGGCAAGTAATTCCAACATTGACAGGAACATACCTTTTCTCTCAGAGTCTGTAGTTTCCCTATGGCCACGCTGAGCAGTGTTTTCAGTTGCAGTCACGATTAAAATTTCAGCTAATGCTTTCACATAGTCTTGGTTTTCAGTCAGTTGTTTCTTATTTTTTTCGTCCATTATTGCAACAAGTGAAGTGTTACTGTCTTGTCTTTTTTTGTTCTCTGCCCATGCAAACATTGCATTTTGGTGGTTCTCTGATTTGGCATGCGAGCTAAAGCCACTGTCTTTAAAGCTCGCCTTTTTCCAGTTTCTGCAACCCTCCGTGGACGTGAACACACTTTTAGCAGCATCTGGTAAAGAAAAATGTCTACAAGCAAAGCAGTAAGCTGCATCTTTTCTTGCAGAGTACTCAAGCCATGTGAAAGTCTTGTACCACTCAGCATGAAAGCTTCTTTTTGCTCCTCCGTGTGTAGTCTTGGGGAAATTATTTAACTTCACTTGCTTCGGTCCTTCTTGCCAGGATTTTGATACATCTAAAAGGACAGAAAATATAAATTCCTTATTAATACAGTAGGCATCAGTTACCACTAATATTTCAGCATTGATACTGCAGCTATCCCTTATTTGACACGGAAATTCATAAATCATACCAAGTTGTTCTTGAGACGATAGCGTAACATCGCCAAGCTCCCTTTCAGTTTCTTTATTGTTGCTGTCACTCATCTCTTCTTCCACTGCAACTTCACAGTCCTCATCTGTCCCTTTGTAAACTCCTACATCTTCCTCACTCAGTCTGTCTGTCTGTTCCTTCACATGTTCACTCTCCTGTTCTTTAAGCGTCTTCTTTGGTTGAAAAAACTCGTCTATGCTTTTCCGCTTCATTTTTAGGCTACAAGTGATTCATGCAATAAAATACTCAATTAAAATAAATATTTCATATTATCCAATGTCTCAAAAATACTTTACTTACTGCCACAGTGGGAGATCAGGACCAACCCTCTCCTCTCCCATTCATTAGGTCATCATCATCTATAGAAAAAGAAAAGAGAAAGAGAAACACTTAGTCTTTGCCATTAAACAGTATTGTGGGGTCAAGTAAACAATGTTTGACATACTGGACATATTTATGCATGCATTTGATTTAAGATCTGTTTCGTTTTGATACATGAACACATCTTTAGTGTCAATAATATTTTTTTTTTAAATGATTGAACGATATACATTTTATTTATATGACAGTAAAGTACCACACTGAGACAAATAATGCCTTACTAAACGTACTGCAATTAAAAGGAAAATAAAATTATGACGCCCTCATGATATTCTCATTATTTTCCTATCATGATGCAACTGATAGAATTAGGACGAAGTTGGGTATGGGAGCAACTTAATACTTTAATAGAATGAGGGAGAGGGAAGAGACTGACATGGGCAGCCGCGGGAGGGACTTTAATCGTCGTCATTACCCGTAACCAGAAGAGATGGCACACAAGTGTCCAGCTGCGTTTACATGGACACTTATAATCGGATTGACGGCTCAATCGGACTAGAAAACCTTCATGTAAACACCTTAATCGATCCGATTGAGCTCGATCCGAATGAAATTTCGATCGGATTGAAAGGGGTGGTTTATCCATTTTGTAATCCGATAGAGAGAACATGTAAACACTTGATCAGATTGAAAACTGAAACAAACTGAAAGGACTGCGCATGTGCGATGACGTTAAATAGCGTAATGACGACGTATGACACGTGAAACGAGCTGTTCTTCCTGTTGAATAAAGTGTCATTATTAATAAGTTTCCCGTCATTCTAAAATTCTCATTTCACTCGCGCGTCTGTGAAGTGAAGCAGGACAACGTCCCACCAGTCCTTGTTTTGGATTCTCATCCACAGACGTCTGGTTTTGGCCACGGGGAGGGGCATTTTTACTGCGTGATCAAGCAGCACGGCAAAACGGCTAATCTAAATTATGACCAGAGACGAATTAATATTACGTCTGCTGTTTAAAACAAATAAAGAACCAATAAAGGAAAATATTTATGCGCGAAAAGCGGGAAACTCTGTATATTCGTGCAGTGTGCGCATGTCAAAACATCCGATTTGAAACTTGTGACATATAAACGCGCACATCAACCCGATTACTTTATTTATCATTCATGTAAACACCTTGTTCGGATTCATCAATCGTATTGATTTCAATCCGATTGTGTCCATGTCAAACAGTTTAGTCTTCCCGTGCCTTTCCTTCTTCGAAACTACCGAAAGCAGTGTCACCGCTGTCCGCCATTTGGATTCACCGCGTTCGCATTAAAAACAAGAATACTTTTTTGGTTCAACATTAGCGAGACGGGCTGTCACATTAACATTATCGACCCTTCTGATAGAGTTGCATGTAAGCCATTTTGGAAAATATGTTGTATAAAAGCGTGTTCTTCTTACCGTGTTTCGTCGTGTGTCCACGTGAACCTCACTTGAAACTTCTCGAGAAAAGTTGAAAGACTGCTTGGCTGGACTGCGCATGTCAGAGGGAGGGAGGCGCCGGCGGGAAGGAGGCGCCTGCGGGAGAGGTTCTACTCAAATCATAGTCTCAGCCTCAGACGTCACGCCCACGGAAAGTCTGAAGGTCTGGCTATGCGAGACTACTCAAATCATGATGCGTTTAGGGGCGGCCAGGAAACAAAGGTTTTTACCATAAATGTCGTCTTATTTTCAGCCGGCCTGGCTGACATCAATGGGGTGGCAGCTGGGGTGGCAAGACCTTTACTAGGGGTGGCAGCTGCCACCCCGTGCCACCCCAGTAGATCTGCCCCTGGTCCACATCCTGTACAACCCTGTAGCATAACATTATTGCTCTCTCTGTTACTCAAGACACACTGTTTCCAGATGAAATTGTATTTGTCTGACAGGTCTCACTACTGTATAAAACGGAAAAAGAGGTACAGCTTTAAATTTCGCAGTTAGATCAACAGGCAGAGTCCCACTGAGCTTTAAATAGATCAGATCAGTCATAAATAAACTGTAACTTGAATGAATTCTACCTGTTCTTATATGCTGCTTTAGTGACCAAGAGAACTAAACTCATATCTGAAATTATATTTATAGAACTCAATTCTGGATGGTTTTCTGTGCGCAGCTGCGCACTTATCCAAAACGTGCACACAGAAAGCTACCTCAAGGCATATGAGGGCTGAATTGACTCGTGTCTTATCATGTTTGGAAGGACAAATACACAAAAAAATATATATCAATGTGCCTGTTTTGGCGAGTATTCATTTGAATAGTTGGTTATGTCTTAAGTGAAAGTAAACAGTTGAATTAGTGACAGTAGCCTAAACCTACTGATGTATAGGTCCTTAAAGGACAAATCAAGTGAAAAATGAACCTGGGGTTAATTAACACATGGTTACCGAGTCGATCGTTCCCTGCGATGCGTTTTCATGAAAATCGAATGTATAGAGTTTTATCTTTAAAAACAGATTAGCTCATTACAGTAGTATATTGGGCACAGAGTAAGTAAAAATAAATCGCTAGTTAATACCACTAACAAGGCTCAAAATAGCCTCACACTAACACGGTAACATAATGAGGGTCCTTACATACAAACCGAAGCATTGAGAACTTTGTAAGTGTACAGACAGTTTAATAAGAAGATACTTTATAAAGACAGTACATTACGCGTTGACATGCAGGATCCATCTTGGAAAACAGTCTCGACTAATCGAGCCTATGTAAGGACCCTCATTATGTTACCGTGTTAGTGTGAGGCTATTTTGAGCCTTGTTAGTGGTATTAACTAGCGATTTATTTTTACTTACTCTGTGCCCAATATACTACTGTTATGAGCTAATCTGTTTTTAAAGATAAAACTCTTTACATTCGATTTTCATGAAAACGCATCGCAGGGAACGATCGACTCGGTAACCATGTGTTAATTAACCCCAGGTTCATTTTTCACTTGATTTGTCCTTTAATGTTAATTTAAACAACAAAAGATAAAGAGAAAATCAGCGTCCCAATTCATGAACTTATGCACGATTCTATGACGTTTTGTTGTATAAATAGTGCGAGTAGTGTGTTCACACTGAAAATTCCAAAAAGAAAAAGTGCACTTTAAAGGTAAAATAGGCCTATGTTAGAATTTTGTGATAAAATATCCAAAAATCATTCGCACAGTGTGATATATTTCCTGCAGTTGTGTACTTACAATATCCCAAAAGTTCCCATAGATTTTTAATTTCAGAGAAATTACAATTTTAAATAATGGCTCGTCCCTGTTCACTTGTCACCTGTCAATGATGTAATATCCGCGTTATCCCTGGTTTATGCTCGTACTGCCATAGTAACCATGGCGACAGACGTGGACAACTGTGTAACGTCTAGCGGCACGCTCACGCTGTTGTTGTTTCATTCAAACATTATGGACCATGGCAAGCAGACTTTGGGACAAAAGGAGAACTAAAACGAGGATCAATATCAGCGTGGTGTTTTCGAGATGCCGAGAGCTCCACGTCTGTGACAAACTTCGACTTGACAGAGATGTGCAAATGTACATAAAACTAATCAATGTTATATAGCTCAACATGAAATGAAATGTTAAAATATTATCAGTATGTTATTCTAATGTTGATCTAGCTTACTGCTAGTCTCATACAGACAAACTAACACTTAGAATAACATTATAACTTTCAACACACTCAAATGCAGTTTAGTGTGATAGTGTAGACCAAGTGAAACAGCGCTGCATTGCCTCACAAATTCGTCTAATAAACTGACCTGTGTGAGTATTAATTCAGCACTTGAGGGTAGTTCGATAGAATGAAATGTCCTTATTCCTTTATATCTGCGGGACTCGCATGTGGCGCTGATATCTGTCTCTCATTAGCAATCGCGACCTGCTTCATACCACAGTCATGTTAAAAACATCAATGTATTCACTCATCCATGTGTACACACACAGTTTATAGCCCATATATTTACTCCACGAACTAACTCCACTAACTTGGAAAACAGTGATAGATGGACCTCTCTATTTTTATGCTAAGGAGAAAATCAAACGCGACTTTGAGAGGACCAAGCCAAACATGAATATGTATTTCTGCTTAGCTAGCGACATTGAGCTAGCGACAACCACACGGCAAACACTAATATTCTTTTCATATACTGTTTTCTTTCTTCGTATTACAGTTCTATCTAATAACATATTAGACAAGAGTGTTAAACAGATCTGAAACTAGTGAAGATGAAGAAAGGAAGTGCTGTGTGCTCAGGCTCTGGCATTCTCAGCGTCGTCAAAATAAATGTCCGCCATGCCGTCAAAATAAAAGTCACAACAACAAGCGTGGCTTACGTCACTTCAGAGTTCCTACTGGTGGTGTGAATGCATCCAGGAAAATGGCTCAAGGGGAACATTTATTTCTCGAGGAACCACCCCGTGGCTAGTTCCTATAACTTAAAGGGATAGTTCACTTTGAAATTAAATTTTGGTATGTTTTAGCTTACCTCAAGGGCATCCAAGATGTAGGTGTCTTTTTTTCCGCAGTAGTTTCAGGTCAAACCGTTCTTGTCTGTCTAGATATATACACTAGATGTCGCCTTAAAGACATTCGTTCCAATGAACTGCCGTAGACAAGGCGACATCTAGTGTATATATCTATGCACCAGTCTGCGTACACATCACACACCAGGATGCGTGCGCGCCCTCAGATCACTTGTACGTGGCTGTGTAAAAGAGGCAAAAACGATATAAATGCTGTTCGTTTTCTCACACAAACCGCTCGTTTCGTGTCTTAGGCCATCAATGTGTACTTACGATGGGGAATTGTTTAATTTGGACGATGGGGAATTGTTTTAATTTGGACTCTGTGCATGCTCTTTGAGACAGTGACCATAGACCTGCATTATACGACTGACAGACAAGAACGGTTTGACCTAAAAATGTCAAAATTGAAACTACTGCGGAAAAAAAGACACCTACATCTTGGATGCCCTTGAGGTAAGCTAAAACATACCAAAATTTAATTTCAAAGTGAACTATCCCTTTAAGTTCCTATAACTACCCAGCGTGAAAACCCTCATAGTGCATAAGTACATAGTGTATAACCCACCCCCTTCTCCCTATGATTTCCAGCCATTTCTTCACTTTTATAAAACTAAAAGCAAAGAAAATTCCTGTTTTTCTTTTAAGCAGTCTTATTGGCTTTTATTGCATGTATAATTATTTTCAGTGGCTGTAACCCTACAGCCCATAACAGTAATAAGTTGTTGCTCTACCTTTGAGTACCACCTCCAGTTCATCTCTGAGGATGTCAAAGGTACTGTAACGTGAACTGGTCTCAGGTATGATGTTCTTCTTTAGCCAGCCACCACAGGCGTACTGATAGAAGTTGTCACAGGGGTTCACCGTTGGATCCATGTTCTCAATAAGACGGGATGCTACAATGCCAGGGAACATTATGTATTAACTTTATGATGATGACAAAATTTAATGACAAATATCTTTAAAGGGTCATGAAATACTATTTCATTCTTCCAGTTTAAAAAGAAAAGTTTGAACCAATGTCATGAAAAGCGAGGTATATGCATTAATTCAGAGTGGTGATTGGCTGCCGTGCCTGGAGAGTACGCGTCTACGTCATCAGTTTCTGCGTATTATCATGAGAATAAACTTTTGTAATCCAGTCACTGTGCTGTATTATGCATGAGATAGCATTACAGAGGATAATTTAAATGTCACACAAGACGGGTTCGGCGCTGTTTGTTCACCTCTGCCTGTTCAGCTTTGCGTTCGTACACGTTCAGTAAGTGTATCAGTAGTACAAATGTGATTGCATTTAATATGTATATCAACAACATGTGGAGCGAGCATGAGAGTGATTTCTTTGTGGAATGCCACGGTGAGTTTAACAACACTTGTAACATGAAGCACAGTTCATATCTGAAAAACTTGCTATTTGAAAAACGTGATCATGAACGTGATGACAAAATGAATTATTCTGATACAAATCAAAATTTATATATATATATATATATATATATATATATGGTTGAGAGTTCATAGTTGTACACAGCATTATGGGATTGAATGAGTGCATGTCCACTAGAATGTGATAATGTCCACTATGGTTTCAGACACCACTACAAATGGCTGTCCCCTCAAATAATGCTCTATTTAAGAGTATATGTAGACCGAACCAATAATGTAGACCGAAAATTCACTAAAACTGTTAAACTGATGTGTGTCATTTGTTCAGAGATTGTAGTGCTTGTAAACGTAATGAAAATGTTTTTAGACATTTTAAATGTTCTTCCTCATTTTTCATATAGACCTGCATAGTTCTATAAAGTTATAATGCTGATTTGTTGATATTTTGACCTATTAACACTAACACTTACTATTATATCTATAAAAAAACACATGTACTGTGCTAGACTAACTGGGACTAGTCACAGCACTTATGCTCTTGCATATTTTTGCCCTATTGATGGTTTGATTGCTTCTATTGCTTTTCTCATTTGTAAGTCACTTTGTATAAAAGCTAAATGATTAAATGTAAATGTATTTCAAGAATTAACAAAACATTTGATTTGTTCATGAAAGTTGTTAGTAGTCTCTAATGATACGATTTTTGTGAGTTTGTTGTCATAGGGTTATATATTTGTTTAAATACATCAAGGTGCCTCCAACTTTCTTTGTTTGTTTTCTCACCACTACATTTAAATATTCTTTTGACTGTATAATGAGTGTGTTATAGGTCTGTGTTTTATTAGTTGTTGTCTCCCCTCTTCCCACCTTCTTTCCACACACTTTTTTTTTGTCTTTTTTCAAATCTGAGATGTGAACAAGCAGTGCTAAAACAGAGGGTTTCATGACACAGTAATACATGTGCAAGAAAGGCTATTAGATGACTATTTGACATTACAAGATCAATTCTTCTTAGTATGTTGTAAAATATCTCTACCTGACTGTGTGCAGTCAGCGGTTATACAGACTCCATCTACAAAGAAAGAAAAGCACAAGGGGTCAGAGGTCAGGAGCAAGTTAACACCATTAATAATTTCTTAATAAATAAAATGTCTATTTAACAATCTTTCTCTGTAGTATGTTCAATTATATCTTCACAAAAAAATTCTGTTTTATATCTGTCCACAGACATACGGTATTATTTATGAGAATATCTCACTGAACCAAGACTCATCAACAGGTTTCCACCCTCTGACCATATTCCATACAGCCCTGCCCTCCCATCCAGACCCCCATTGCTGAGAGGAAGAGCATGTGGAGATCATCTCTGTATTCAGCATTCTGTCTGCCTTTGCTGTTTAAACATTTATCCAGCACATTAATGGCAGATGATAAGGGTATGAGAGGCAGGCTGCAGTGTGTCTCTATAAGCTCCATCTGCTGCTCAGAGGCCTAATGAGGTGGGGAGAGGGGCTTACATGGGTAGTCAGCCATATTATGGGGAAGCACTGGCATGTGCCAGCTTGATTCAATACTGCCCTGGGAAAATAACTACAGAACCAATGTGAATAGACTAATATGCATTAATTTGTGCTTAAATAATGCACAGATGATCATGAGTTAATGTATGACTCATGAAGAACTAATCCAGTCATTAATGATTTTTTTCTGATGAATAGATAAATTTGTTAATTACCACAATGGGTCGAAGCCATGTATTTCAGCTTTCAGTGGTTTGCTTTAATTAATCATTAGCTAATGATTTGCAAAAATGTAATTTTGGTTTTGACATCCAAACTAAGCCATGGATTTCAATTTCTAGCAGATGAACCGGTGCATCCAGTGCCGTATGTCTGTTTAAAGTTTGAGGATTCAAAGGTGGGATACTGAGCATGCGACTGGGCACTGCTATTTCGTAACTCTGTCTACACCGGACAAAAGCGTAATCAGTGATACTGATTACACTGGATGCGGCGCGACGCTATGCAACAACAAATCCCAGACAGTAAACTGATGCCTTGTTCTATTTCTGACATACTCCAAGCACTTGTGGTACTTCTGATACTAAGGGCAAATGGATTTGCAATGGTCTGTCACGTCGGTAACGGTCATGTCTTGTTTAGACACCGTGTAACAGCAGTCAGTAGTTCTGATGCTCTGACATTACATTCTCTGTGCAACCGTCCCACAGACCTCAAACTTTAGTGGTGATGTAAAAAAAACATAACCATGACATATTACTTAACAAAAGTTAATAGTCATGGAAGTGGAAGTGAATCAATTAAAAAAAAAAAAAAAAACTTACTTTAGCTGGACAATAACTTTTTCCTAGAGCTGCTGTAAAACCAAAACAATCTCTGTTCCATTAATTTACTATTATCACAGTAAAGCTGCTTTGAAACAATCTGTATTGTTAAAAGCGCAATATAAATAAAGGTGACTTGACATATGCATCAAGTAAGTCATAACAATGATATCTTTGTAAATCATTAGCTAATGGTTAATTAAAGCAGACAACTGGAACTACATAGCTTTTGCCCAATGTGGAAATTAACTCTTTCCCCGCCATTGATGGAAATTTCCGTCATTTGTAAGACAACAGAAATTTCCATCTTTCTACCTTTTCACTGTTATATGGTAGGGTGCGCTATTATGCATCTTCCAAAAGAGTACTGAATCTCCTGATCAAAACATGGACGAAGAAGAAGCAGAAAGAAGTGATAGCATATGTAAGCTTATGCATATGTAAAATAACGCAATCATCAATATTAAACAGCATATAAAACAAAACTGCCTAATGTTACAGAATAAAATGTTGACCCAGGACGAGCTATAGGACTGTGAAGTTTTGGGGATGTTGATGGTCTCGATCTACTCCATTTGTGTTTTGATCATCTATCTGAATCCCATCCAGATGTAGTCTTTGACAAAAACACGGTTTTCTCAGCTTTTTGCTCAAATTGTTGCTTATTTTATGAAACGTACCTATATTCAAGTGTTGATTAAAAAAGAATGCATTTTTTGTTACACACATTTAATAGCAACTCATATTACTTCTAATATGATTAGATTCATATTAATCTATTAATCAGACAGACTCTTTATTTGTTGCTGATGCAGTAATCTTTAATGAATGATTTAGTTCTTCATCAGTCATACATTAACTAATAAATATCTGTGTATTAGTTAAGCATTAAGTAATGTATATTAGTGCACACATTGAAAAGTTTTACCAAGTTTTCAATTAAACAGTTGTCTGGTTAAAATAAAACTTTATTGGTGAAGCAGTTAGGCCATGGCAATGTATAGAATATTTACATTATACTGTAGAACTATTCACTAGGATTTTGTTAGAAAACTAAACCAAATGTGTGACAATTCCAATTATTTTTAATGTACTTTTTTTATTTGGTAAAAAAAAAAAAAAAAAAAAAACCACTATCTAGGTCTGTATCTATCTAGGACACCTCCTTGTGTTACAATGTGTATGAGAGCTATGATTCATTCCTGTGAACAGTTTGTTCTAAACTGCTGCTTCAGTTAATCATTTTAAAACAATTTATTTAATTCCATTGCACTTTAAGTCTCTGCATGATATGTTTTATGATTAATTATAACTCTGTATTGTTATACTGGTACATATAAATGTAATGTTTTCTTGGGGAAAGAAGTGGTGTTTGTATTTCAATTATTGCATTAAACATTTAAAATTACTTTCTCTGAGTAAAATATATCCATGTTATTTTGTTTATATGTTAAACTCATTTTAAAGCAAACTTTTTTTTTTAGAGCAAACATCAAACTCATTTAAAGCAAACAATATTTATATCACATATTATGTAAAGTTATATTTGAAAATTTATATTTACTATATTGTCCAGCTTTTCCATCAAGAATAGACTCTTGTACTGTATGAGTTAGACTTGTGCTTGTGTAAAATGACTCCAGCATATATGTCTCATAAAATATTCTTTCACTGAGCATTTTAATAGAAAAAATCAGTTTGGGTATTTTAGCTTTTGCAGTAATTTCTAGATCGATCTCAATGGAAAAATCAGCTCAAAAGCAGCTAGCGCTGCCAGTAATTTAGTTACTCAACAACACAATGAATCTCATGCACTTACTTTTGCCACTCTGTGTGATGAAGAGGAGGATTAGGGCCACAATAATGACAAATAGTAAAGATACAATTGTCAGGAGACCTATCTCCAGTGACGTCCAGCGGGGCTTTTTTTTCTGAGTGTTGTTGTCAGCCATGGTCTGCTGTCCCTCTGGGGCAGCCTGTAGAAACTCACCTGAAAAGAGTAAGAGAGAGTTTAAGTTAGATTCAGTGTAAACCATGCGCAGATAACTTCACAGTGAGTTTCTTTGCAGAGTTTGGTCTCTCTAAACACATACCTTCTGTCATTCGTCAAAGAACTTACCTGTTTTTACAGATTTCAAAAATGCACAGTCTACACTTTGAGCTGTTATTTATTGCAACAGGGAATTAATCACTGATCCCACTCTGCCAAACACACACTCACGATTCACAGATCACAAAGGCTATAGTCATACTTTGAAGCATTCAGGGGCACAAATACACACAGACACACATAGAGTTACAAGCCGAGACAGAGACCTGCTGTGTTCTGGCTGAGAGGAACGCGACCTGGGGACAAAGTCTTAAAAACTTCCTTTGAAGGAGGCTGACACTCTCTCACACACAATAACAAATACACAACACAGGGCAAATATGCACAAACCTAAACTCACATTCTTACTGGGGTACTTTACACACACACAGACTCTTGTCTCTTTCAATTTATGTTGTATTTACAGATAATAAAAGTAAAGTCTATTTAGCAACAGGGGGCTGGTTTACTTCTGGGAAAAGGGAATGAAAAATGTCAGGGCTAATTTGGCTAATGAGTCACTGTTGGCTAAATTGTACTTGCAAGGGGCAGTGGCTCTTGTCTTAGTCACATCGCAGCATCTGCATGGGTTAGATCCGGACGGTTGAACTTTTAGAGGAAAAAGTGTGACTGGTGTAACTATTTGAGACGGGCTGGTTTAATAATTGCACTTGTAGTTAATTATCCTTAAGTATGAATAATAAACAACTTGTAATGTAAAAATGTACAAAATGTAAGTTGGAGACAGACACACTTTAAATCACACACTTGATCAGTGCACATGCCATGTGTAATGGTCACCAGCTGGAGTGCCCTTGAGAACCACCAGAGGGCACTCCACACCAGACTCTCATGTTCACTCACAGACTACATCTCCCATCATTCTCTGCCTGGACTCATCAGCACTCATCACATTCACCTGTATCTTATCTTCTTGTTTAGTTCACCCCTTATAAGCCTGGTTCACCCCATCACTCACTGCAAATTTTTGTATGTTGTTGCATTGCATTTCCGAGCGGTTTTCCCTGGTTTCATGTCTCTTGGTTTTTGGATTTCTTGCCTGTTCCGTGGATTACTCTCTTGCCTCTGACCCCAGTTTTGGTTTGTTTTGTTTTGGTTTGTTTTGTTTGTTTGTTTGGACTGCCTACCTGTGTTTCGACCATTGCCTGTTTCTTGGATTACGTGTCTGGATTGTCCCCTTCTGATTAAAGCTGCATTTGGATCTAAACTTTCTGGTCTCCGAGCAGTTCGTAACGCCATGCACCATCTGAGGAAACTGATCTTCTTTCACGTGTAAGCATTTGCATCTGCATGCAGACAGCAGCTTCTTACATAAAATGTGGTTCTACTACACATACATTCACACACATTTTCATGGACACTAAAACATACAAAACTCATGTATTGACAGCATCTAAAACAATTAAAATGTATGAATAGCATTACAGATGAACAAATGTTTACAAATCCTTATTTAATCTATGCATATTTAATTCATGGAATTAATTGGAATTGATTCTATTGAATTTATGAGCAATGAGATTATGTTTTCAATTCCATTTATTAAAAGCAATTGAAATTCTAACATTTTATTTTGTTCTTTGCGACTTCTGGTGCCAGCTCGTTTCAAAGGATTACATAATAAAAATAAACATAAATTAAACTCTTAAAACGAATAAGATCATACAATTTCAGTAATTTCAGTAACCTTTACTTATGTAATAGTGATTTTGTTTTGCTGAGATTCAAATGAACATAATGTAGACCACAAATGGACCACAAAATTTAATCCATTGTATTCTTGAGCTGTAATCCAAAATTTCAGAATTCATTTGATTTTGTTGAGTGAGAAACAGAACCAAATATACATTTTATATATATATATATATATATATATATATATATATATATATATATATATATATATATATATATATATATATTAGCATATATATATTAGTTGAAACAGTGTTATGTTAAGGTTTGAGGATAGGGTTTGAGGCATAGTTCACCTAAAAAATGAAAATGCTGTCATTATTTACTCACCCGCAAGTTGTTCCAAACCTGTATGCATTTCTTTCTTCTGCTGAACACAAAATATATTTTGAAGAATGTCAGTAATCAAACAGTGGATGGGCCCATAAACTTCATAGTACTTTTTTTTTTTTTTTTTTTTTTTACATGGGGTTGGTCAACTGCTTAAAAAAAAAAAAAAGTAAATGATGGCGCACTTCATTTTTTTTTTAGGTGAACTATCCCTTTTAAGGGATCTAAAATACATCTATAAAATGGTAAAATGTAGCCACTGTATATATAAATATATACACTGATGATCACGTTGATCATCTCCTAACAAGTTAACATATTAAGGTCTGAGTAGATTAGATGGTAAGCAAACAATCAGTTCTCGTAATCAACTTGTTGGATGCAGGAGAAATGGGCAGAAATAAAGATCTGAGCGACTTTGACAAGGAACAAATTGTTTTGACAAGACAAATGGGTCAAAGTATCTTTGAAACGGCAAGGCTTATGGGTTGCTCCTGGGTCAGCAGTGGTAAGAATTTACCAACAGTAGCCCGAGGAGGAACAAATCACAGACCGGTGACAGGGTATTGGGCACCCAAGACTCATCAATGCACGAGTGCAGCAAAGGCTATTCCATCTAGTCCAGGCCAACAGAAGGTGTACTGGGGCACAAATCACTAAAAAAAAAAATCAATAGGAGGAATGTGTCACAACACACAGTGCATCACACTCTGCTGCGTATATGGCTGGTTAGGCACAGACCAATTAGAGAGCCTATGATGTCCACTGTCGAAAGCACCTGCAATGGGCACCCAAGCATCAGAACTGGACCTTGGAGCAGTGACAATACAATGGCAGTACATCTGCAAGGTCTAGCTTCATTTGTTGGCAGAGGCCACTAGGTTTAACACTTTGTTGTAATACAATAAAATTCATATGAATACCGCCATTGTATGGTTACTTTTTGGAAAACATATTATAGGTGATAATGTATAAACCTACTAACAATATTCCAAACATCAAATAAAGTTAGAGGTGATGATGTATTTTTTGTTATTATTGTATTATTCTAGGTGTACAGAACATGACCGTGGCTGAAATGCCTAGTGTATATGCTCTCAGATTTTAGTTTCTTCCACATGTGCCGATAATAGGCCATTAACGAAACTGAGAGTGATGTACTCTGAGCTGGATAATTGAGAGGCTTAAATAGCCACAGACTTGCTCCGGGGCTTCCCACTAAATAGCAGTTGTTTTAATTTAGAGATCTAGCATTTAGAGCTGATACAGAGAACATACCTTTAAAAAAAAAAAAAAAAAAAATAGATTCATAATTTTTTGGTTGCTTAAGAGAAGGGTTTCCAACAGGGAGAACAGAACAGAATGAGCTCATTTTCTCTTATTTCATTTTAAGTCCCAAACTCACTATTATAATTTGTCAAAACTGTCACAGAACATTTTTGGTCAGTTAACCCATTGCTAAGTCCTTAACTTAACCATTCTTAATGTGAAATCTTTCACAGCACAGTTTGGGTCAGTTAACCCTTCCCTGAGTCCCTAACATCATTATTCCTATTTGTCAAATCTTTCACAGTACAGTTTTGGTCAGTTAACCCTTCGCTGAATCCTTAAAGGGGTGGTTGATTATGATTTCACTTTTATAACTTTAGTTAGAGTGTAATGTTGCTGTTAGAGCATAAACAACATCTGTAAAGTTACAACGCTCAAAGTTCAAAGCAAAGGAAGATATTTGCTTTTAAAGAAATCGTTTTTAAAGGACTACAACAAACGGCTGGTAGGGACAACATGAGATTCCTCCGGGGTTAGTGATATAACTAACCTTAAAATTAACATAAACCCCGCCCCCAGGAACACGCAGTCCATGTTGAGAAGAGGAAGAGTTGTTGTAGTAGAGCACATTTATGAGTCTGCTCAAGCTGTTGCATTCGTCTTTTCACATGCAAAACAGTACGTAAGTAGGCATTCTGTAGGCATCTTACAACAGTTCCCACACGAGCAATTTTATAGATTATAATGACAGAATATGCTAATCAAAGACTTGAAGATAGTTAACTCCACATCAGCAACACAATCATCAAGTCAAGTCACATATATATATATATATATATATATATATATATATATATATATATATATATAATACAGATTGTTTCAAAGCATCTTTACAGATATAACAGGAAAATGCAACAAAGTTTGTTTCCAGAAGAAAATAGCTTCACAGTCCAGCTGAAGTAAGTTTAGTGATGTTTCATTTTGTTGTAAAAAAAGTTATTAATTTAGTTCATTTATATATGCAGTGCAGTGCCCGTGCAAAATCAGTTTTTGTGTGTGTTTTTAGTAATTGTTGGTTTGGTGTGTTTGAGTGCTCATTGTTACAATTACACAGCAAAAGTTCAGTGACATTTTTATTTGTGCATGGTAGAAAGGAAATACTGATACTGACATAATGACATACAATAAATATGGAAAATTAAACTACACGATTCAGGGAGCAGGCTACACAGTGAACTCTGAGAAAACGCTACGCTTGAGCAAACAGTTTGTGAATAGGCTACTACAAATGATGGCCGTGAAAGAGACTGTGAACGCATTGAATAGGATATGTTTAGTTGGTGAATTAGTATAGGCTACTATTACACAGTAGCGATAACGTTAAGCGCACCAGAATAAAATATAATATTCAGAGGTAAACAGTGTAGCTGACTTACAGATTGACTTAACATCCACAAATGAATAAGCACGACAATTCAGGGAGCAGGCTACACAGTGAACTCAGAGAAAACGCTACTTAAGCTCCGCTGCTTTCTTCGACCCTCTCTGTCTCTGGTTCCCTGTGCTGTGCTCACTCAGTGTGCAGTATGAGAGGGGGAGTGGCCAGCGGCTAGAGCAGCAAAAGCCAATGTGTGCTTCTTTTACCGATATATTTAACGATATCTTTTGCATTTCTAATCCATCGGACTAATGGTTCGAGAGATATGCGAACAACAGACACAAAGACAGACAGACGTTCCTGTAATTTATAGATAGATAGCTGCTCTGGAGAAAACTGTGATGTCATTGTCCAGCTCAGTTCAGTTCTCATATAATAAATACATGTCAATGCAGGCAGATCAATATTATTGTTAACGTCCCCAACTAAGCAAGCCAAAAGAAAATGGCAACAAAGGTGAAAAAATGCAAAAAATGTGAAAAAGTGGCAAGGAACCAAAACACCATCAGGTGGCAGGATGGAGAAAAAAAACCTTGGGAGAAACCAGGCTCAGTCAGGGGGCCATTTCTCCTATGGCCAACGAACGAACCATCAACTAACCATTCAGAGATGTCCTGTTGCATTCCACATGTTGTCACTTCTTCTTGAGTCTCTCCATCATTGTCCGACTCTAACTTTAAACATAAAAGGCAGAACAGTTTCTGACATTTTAGAGCTTGTCTGTGTGATGTAATTGGAGCTGCTAACAAGAGCTCTTGAAGCTCCGCCCTCTGTGCCGGGAACAGCAGCTCATTGGCATTTAAAGGGGCACAAAAAAACGACACTTTTTTGCTCACCCTCAAAAAGGGACAATTTTAACATGCTGTAAAAAATAATATGTGGGGTATTTTGAGCTAAAACTTCACATACATACTCTGAGGACATCAGAGACTGATTTTACATCTTGTGAAAAGGGGCATTATACCACCCTTTAACTTAACCATTCTGATTTGTTGTTTGAAACTGCTCGGAGACACAACGTGGTGGTGTGACATTTGAACCAAGAAGTCAGAGCTCGTGTCGAGCATAAATGGGCGTGTCAGATGAAGCCTCGATTCGAGGCTTGTGTGGTTAACGTAGAAATCACGTGACCAATGACAAACGAAGCCTCACTTTCTGTCCAATCACATACGCAAATCCTTTTGCGTGTCGGAATGTTCAAACCCCCAGATCTTACGAGTAATTTTTCATTCAGACTTATTCAATTACATTTTTAAATACCCAGTCATACAAGTAATATGAATGTAGAAAAAGAAAAGTGGGTTTATTTGATTCCTTTGAAAGGGGAAAACGGTACTTTATTTTTGTTTTAAGTTTAATGGTTTGATTTGGTAAAATAAATAAGTCTCACCATCCAAAATCCAGCCAACTCACCATCTAGCCCAGGTTTTACTGCTGTTTGCGCCCTTAACAGTAGTGTTACATGAAGAATACAAATTATTTCAGGAAGATAAAATATTTGCCATATGCAATTTATATATGTTTACATTATTTTTCTATTACATCATGTTGATATTCATACTCACATTATATGCCACAGTTTAATGGTTAAATGAATTTATCAGAGAGAGAAATTCATCACACACGCACTGTTTTGCTTTTATTTGTGCACATAACATTAACTGTCTAGGCCAAGGGAATGTGTGGTGGCTGCTTCGTCCGACGAAGCTTCTTTGTAAGGGTTTTGGCTGCTTTATGTTAAACTAAACACCAGATGGTGCTGTATTCAACACTCTTGAAGCTTTGAATCTATTCCCAGAAACATCAGGGGAAAGCCTCAGTGCTTCATGAGGCTTCATTTTACCCATCCCTAACACAAAGGCTGAGGATCTAAATTCAGTAGTTTTTTAAAGGTTAATCCAAAGATGTAATCCAAAACAGGCAAAAGGTCAAAACACAGGCAAACAATCCACCAGATCCTAGTGATGGCAATACTAGTGATGGCAAACAATGCTTCATGAAGTTTTGAAACCTTTATGAATCTTTGCTTTTATGAATCTATCGCTTTTATATTTTATCTTCTAATTTTAACTTCAGCAAATCAGCACAGTGCTAAATCGACATAGCTTGGCATCAATGTTAAAACTAGAAACTTTTGTGACTGGAAGATTACTACAAAAAAGCGGTTTTCCTATCCAACCAGCCTCCCACTGCCATCAGCTTACATTCCGGAGAAGGGAAAACACAGCTGCCTACATCCAAAAGGATAAGAAAGAAAATGCCTCTTCTAGAATCTACTTGCTGCACAAACTGCCACAGACTTTTACAAAGGATTGCAGTTCTTGAAACAAGGTTACTTACTTGCAAAGCTTCGTCATGGACGTCCCCAGGATACAGCTGGTGAGTCCCAAGAATCTAGTGCTCCTCGACAAGCCATACTGAGTGTAGAGAAACAAGCTGATCAACACAATTATTGATGGCACAAATAGGAAGCGAGACCTAAAGGCACTCGAGACATCAGATTGTCACGAGCATTACATATTGCCGCAGTAGCATCCTCTACCCCAGATATGGCTATGACAAGGATTGCAAACACTGGTTTCCTACCACCGCCTATACATCTTGAGAACAGATTTGAAGTATTAATGAATGTAGATGAGGAATCTCCAAACGAGATGAATGTGATCGAACAAAGACCAAATCAGCCAGTAGTTAACACTGATGCTAACTGGCGCTCAAGGCCGAGCAGACAGCGGCACTTAGCTCAGAGCGCAGCCGAGCGCAGGACTCTGATAGTTGGTGACTCCATAATCAGAAACATTAGCAGCAGGGATACAACTACGTGCTGCCCTCCACAAGCTACAACTTCTGATGTAAACAGGGAACTTCAGAACATGCTGATGAAACAAAAGACTGCAAATCGACTTATTCATGTGAGGAAGAATTATACTCAGAAAGAGCAGTCAGAACTCCTTAAGAAGGATTTCAATGAACTTTCTGAAACAATTAGAAGACTGAAAGTTCAGACGTTCATCAGTGGACCACTTCCAGTGAGAGGAACAAATCGGTTTTCACGGTTGCTTGGGCTTAATACATGGCTGCAAAAAAAACCTTCAATATAAAACGAGTAAATTTCATTGACAACTTCAATCTTTTCTGGAGTCAGAGACAACTGTTCAAACAGGATGGCCTCCACCCAAACAAACTTGGTGCAAGAGTGCTAAAGGACAACATTAACTTCTCCCTCCATCACCCTTCAGCAGTGTGTGCCAATCCACTCAACCTGAATGTCACACACACACCTGGCCAGAGTATAAATGAACACAGGACTTCACTTCAGCACCTGAATGGATATGTGGTTGACATATCACACAAGGACAATGATAACACCATGCAGCCACAAAAACCTCTGCTCACAGACACAATCTCAGCTGAGCCCTGCCCACAGAACTCACCACAGACAGACTGTGACGGATTAGAACTCCTTGAAGTTTCAGCACCTGTGATGGATTTTTTATAGATAAGATAGTAAACTATCTTTTATACTAACCATGATTCTAACAATTCTAACATCTAAACCTTACTTACCCTTTTAGGTCTAACATTCTAACACTTTGGACAAAATGTACCAAAACGTTCTGTACTTTGTCTATTTGTGTTCTGGAAAATTCTCAAGTGCTGACCTTGACAAAATCAAAAATATACTGTCTGTATTATGTCATGATATACTGAGTAATCAACTGAGCTCTTACCCCTTTACAATGAAATTTTTGCTTATGCCAGTAACAGAGGGTAAAAAGGTGGGGGCTTGCTTTACCAATTGAACCAATCATATTGATAGAAGGTGACGTGAGTTAAGTCATGAGTTAGTCACTTGAACTTATTTGTTGTGTCTGTATTTATCCTATAAAACCTGATGTATTCCTTTGCTGGGGGGATTCTCTCTAAAATTTGTTTGAGATCCTCCAGCCATGCTTCTTCTTGGGGGAGATTCTCTGAGAACTGCTCGGGATCTCTCCCGGCCGTGATTAAAGCGTTTAGAGGACATTTTCTGAAGTCTGTCAATTTATTATTGCTGCGCAGCAAGTTAATAAGGGGAACAAGTTAGAGATAGGGGACGTCGACTGTAGACGAGAACCAGAGAAAGTAAAGTCGACTGTAGACGTTCGGGGACGTTGATTGTAGACGAGACCCAGGGGACATCGATTGTAGACGAGACCCAGGTAGACTTAGGTCAGGTGCGTAGGAGAAAAATCTACCACACAACCAAGGATGACTTTCTGGAAAACAGCCAGAAAAACCAGGACAACATATCTCAGCCTCCGGTAACACCAGAGCAACAGCCCCTCTCACCAGAAATGTTATTCCTCTCTCCAGCTTCCCTGCTTCTGAGCTCCTCCGAGAAACTGGAGGAACTGGTGTATGCTGGAACTAAACTATCCCACTCTTGGGCGACCACCAAAGCCTGCAGGCCCACAGCCTCCTCCATCGGCTCTAGGTGAACCAAAAACAACTGATAACAAGAGCTGGTATCAGTTGTTTTTGGTGTCGGGCCAAATCACATATCAGTGATATGTGTCAGGTCCCCGCTATTATGAGTGTCTGCAGAGCAGGTAGGACCATGCTGATGACCTGGGTCTGTGGTGGAGTAGTGCGTTTGATGTGTCAATTAAACTCAAGGTTCTGTGGGGTACGGACTAGATAGACTCCATTCCTAGAGCTTCCGAACAAATTTTTTTTTCGGGGGTGAGGATTGATGGGGCAGTGAACCCAAGGAATCAGTTCTAGAACTCCTCCAAATAGATTGTTTAGACGCGTTGAAAGATCACCACAGACACAGTACAATCCACATGGGATAATCTCACAGTATAACAAGCAGCTGTACAAAATATGATACACCAGTTTACCTCTTTTAATTATCTTTATAACTGTCTAAGTTGTTAAAGGTCCCATGGCATGAAAATTTCACTTTATGAGGTTTTTTAACATTCATATGAGTTCCCCTAGCCTGCCTATGGTCCCCCAGTGGCTAGAAATGGTGATAGGTGTAAACCAAGCCCTGGGAATCCTGCTCCGCCTTTGAGAAAATGAAAGCTCAGATGGGCCAATCTGGAATCTTCCATATATGTCATCATACGGGTAAAGGTTACCTCCCCTTTCTCTGCTTGCCCGACCAGAGAATTTGGGCCTCCCATGAGAAAATGAGCTACTACCGTGCGAGCACAATATTGTTTTTTCCTCGAGAGACATCATGGCTTGCAAACGAGCGAAGCATGGCAGTTGCTTAGTGTTTGGATGTACAAATGAACACAAAAGTCTTATATGACAGAGTGGACAAGCAGGTGTTAAGTAGAGGTAAATCTTCAGGAGTAAATCATGGATTATGTGTAACATAACTTATGCATGTATCCAATATACATGGACATGGAGAACTTTGTCATTAAAAAATGAGCCAGAGTACAGTCTTCTCTAAACTACAAAGATTACTGATATAGAAGCTAATACAGCTTTAGAACGATAGCAAATCAGAGCAACATGAAAAGACAACAATGTAGGCTAGAGTTAGCTACATGATAATAACTGTAACAGCATACATAAACAAACCAACTAAAGTACCGTATCCAGACACAGTATTTTAAACTAACCATTCGGAGACGTCCTGCTGTAGCCGCCGAGGTTGCAACTTCTTCAGGTGCTTCTCCATCCGGATCCGATTCTGGGTAAAACTGGAAAGCTTGAACAACTGCGTGTCTACGAGCCATTGCGATACATCTACTGTAAACATTAGCGCATGGTACCATGGCCGCAAGCTGGTCAAGGCCACACCCCCACCCTCCATCTTGCCCTGCCTCTTTCCTCCTCATTAGCATTTAAAGCTACAGACACAGAAATGGCACGTCCTACGGAAAGCTCATTGTGGGACTGGCTCATTGTGGCAGTAATTCTGCACCAAGGCTTAGTACGGGGATACTAGTCTGGTGGGTTTAGTTAATCCACGGTATTATAGTGGGGGAAACCCAGAGGGTCTGGATGATCAAATTTGTGAGTGCTCACATTTTTCAATTGAGGTGAAAATTGATCTCTCTAGAGACGTCTAGAGTTATATAGGCTCGCTGAGGGAAAAACCACAGAAAAGACTGACCATCATGGGAAAATCTCAGAGTATCCACTGTATGTCCAACTGACTGCACTGTATTCTTCCTTTTGATTTTAAACTGAACTCAAATGGTGCTGAGAATTGGGTAAAAGAGAAACATAAACCACTTAATTGGGGAAATTGAAAGATACACCAGTGTTTTGCCAGATGATAAGTTTATTATATGTATCATCTTTTTACTACTTTAATTAATTTTACTCTAATTCATTCCTTTTAAAACTGTTTTAATTTCCCTTGCATTTATTTTGTGCTTATTTTCTATGCAAAGCACTTTGAATTGCCATAGTGTGAAATTTTAATTCCTTTCTATGTAAAGCATTTTGAATAACTGTTTTAATTTTCCTTGCTTTTATTTTGTGATTATTTTTATTACTATCTATGTAAAGCACTTTGAATTGCCTGTAGTATGCCTGTTATATAGCACATTTCATACACAATAACTGTTTTAATTTTCCTTGCTTTTATTTTGTGATTATTTTTATTACTATCCATGTAAAGCACTTTGAATTATTTCATGCCGTAGTGTATGAAATGTGCTATATAAATAAACTTGCCTTGCCTTTGGTTCTGAATCAATGGTTTGGAGAGTGTATCAAACTGCTAGAGTCATGTGATTTCAGTAAACGAGGACCATGGAACAGATAATCAAGGGACACATACAAGACTTAGCAATGAATAACTGAATAAACAGGGCTTATATATAGGCAGAGTTAACAAGGTTATTGATACACAGCTGACAGCAATAAGGGATGATGCATCCAGGCAGAGAGTTCTGGGAAATGTAGTCCATGTTGGAATGACAATGAACAACAGGAAAGTACGCTCTGGTGCATATCAAGGGCACTCCAGCTGGTGATCATGACATTTGTAAAATCTTTCACACTGCAGTTTTGGTCAGATATTCCTTCCCTGAGGCCCAGACATCACTGTTCTGACTTGTAGCACTTTGCTCAGCACTCAAATCGCTTTACATGGAAGGGGGGAATTGCCTCAACCACCACCAATGAGCAGCATATCCACCTGGATGATGCGACGGCAGCCATATTGTGCCAGAATGCCCACCACACACCAGCTTATTGGTGGAGAGGACACAAAGTGATGAAGCCAATGAGTATGTATGGGGATGATTAGGAGGCCATGATGGACAGAGGCCATTGGGCAAATTTGGCCAGGATGCCGGGGTTACACCCCTACTCGTTTCGAGACAAGCGGTCGGTCTGTGGACGCGGCAAGAGCACACAAGTGTTTTTTCTCTTAATATCCAGTTCTCCTGTTGCTCAGTTTATTATTTGTCACAAGGTAAGGCTATTTTCGATTCTCTGCTTATTTTTTAATTTTAGAATCGTAAAAATCTGTATTTTGATTAGACACGTTCCTATTTAAAATAACAGCTGCATCTGATAAGTGTTGCAGTTTGAATTGTATTGCACTTAAGTGTAGCTCTGTCAAACAGCTAGTTTCGATTTCTCCCATTTTCGGGACATTCACGTTTGCTGTGCTAATTGCGAGGGCCGAGGCAGCAACTGAACGGATATAAACTAGAGGAAAGTTAGCAGAAGACCAGGACAAGCGGTGAGTCTGTGGACGCGGCAAGAGCGCGCAAGTGGTTTTTCTCTTAACCCTCTGGGGACCAAAAACGTGCCCGCACGTTTTGCTCGTTTTTTTTTTTTTAGCAATGAAAATAAACACTAAATGCTCTGTTAATTTTGATCTTTCATTTTCGTGTAATACATCAATCGATCCTGTTCAGTTTCTATTTTTTTTCTGTATACTCACAATAAAAATAAAGTGTTTTGCTTTTTGACAAATAAAGAAACTTTAACATGATGCGATTTCTGCCTTTTCTCTGTCAGTAAACTCCCATTTGAAACGCGTTCGAAAATGATCTATAACTCCGCGAAAATTCAGTCAAACAGGCAAACAGACCCACGGGCATAAAGCTTGAGATTGCATCTTTTAAATGAAGTCATTTATATAAAAAACAAATATTATCAGCTTCTGTAATCTGTATAAAAAGAGAGCGACTCCAGTCGAGCTCATTACGAGCTCATTGACTTTAATTCGTTCAAGCCTACTCACGGAGCGCGCTATTCACAAGATAATGTGCTAAGCCCTCTATGCAAAACAGGTAAACGCCCCCAAGCAAATGCATTAAATGCTTCAAGTTTCATCATTCAGTCACCTGCGCGTTGGGAAGATGGCACGATACACCGGAGCGGAAGCCCTTCAGTTCGTCCTGGATACTAGCGACGAAGAGTCCAGATTTTCATCAGAAGAGGAGCGCCACTACTCTGATGACGAACGTTTGTATTTTGAAGAGCGACTTGATGCAGCCGTGGATAGAATTTCGGATGAGTAAGTATTTATTCTTACTTGCATTAGTTGACAAGCTATTCAAAACATGAGCTTACATATTATACTGGGTGGACTTGCCATCCAGAGTATTGACATTTGATATCTACCTATATTCAACACGATCTAATGAAAGTGCATATCTATACCATGAATTTAATATCTCGTACCATTTCAACGTCAAAAATGTTTTGTTTTGTTTTTTTGTGTACATATGCTACACCCCTTGGTTAGGAAATTTGTATTTGTATGTGTAGCCTAAATGATATGTTTAGATCATTATGTATGAAAGATAGAATTTAGAAATTATTTTAGAAAGTAGGCCTAGTAGGTGTTTAGATTATATTTTGACTATATAAATGCTGCCTCATTATCATTAACGATGCATGCTCGCAAATATCAGTTGTAAATGTGTGTAAATGTGCTGAAATGTGTAAATATACCCAGTTAATGAAGTGCACAAATGTGTTAGGCTAATGTTTGCGGTGTGCCTCTCCGGTAATGGCCCATTGACACGCATATAGGCTTATTGCACACGTCTAAAATTATTTACATCAGTTATTCATTATAGACTAATGCTACTATAGTTATATTTATGTAATAATATTCTTCAACTTTTTTAAAAGGAATGTAGCTTCATCACTACCTCCGCCTGCAACTCGGAGTGCGCTTAGCAACACAGTCAGAAATCAGAAAGAGTAAGTACATATTTACCCACTATTTTACAGATGTTAGTTCAATTTTGTTTATACTTAGTGTTAATAATATGAGCCTGTATGACTTTATTATTTATTTTTGGAGATTGGTTGATGATGTTACATATCGTCGCTGTCGGGCGGAATCCTCGTATCTCCAAAACCATTATTTTTCAGGAAATTAAAAAAACTGCATATTTTTTTAATTATTAAACAGTGTATCGTTAAAGTTGGTATTATAACTTATATTGCTATCATATACTGTTGTATACCAACATTAACACAACATTTTCCCAAAATCATGTTTAATCGGAGATACGAGCTTTGTGACTTGGGAGCAGGGAGATACGAGGTTACGCTGTCATTGATTAGAATGGTACGGACACAGACGTCGCTGCTGCCAGCAGTGTTCATCAAAGTCTGCGGTCACGATGAGCCTTTTGACAAGAGATAAGGCTTTAAGAACTATTCAAATCTAATGATTGTGGTTACATACATCTTCCTGAACTCTATTTTAAACGTTTAAGAGATATGAGTGCGCAATACCAAGATATAGGCTGTCCAAAATAGGCGGAAATTAATCTGCACGCAAAAAGTCGGCGGTCGCGTTGAGCCTCTTGACAAGAGAAAAGGCTTCAATAGTTACCAAAGCTAACGACTGTGGTTACATACATCTTCCTAAACTCTATTTTAAAGGTTTAAGAGCTATACGTGAAGCAGAACAAAAAACGATGAGGTAAATAGGCTGTCTAATAGGCGGAAATTTGCCTAATCTGCATGCAAACTTACCGTGGCTCACAAGCTTCCTTCTGCACCAAAGCATTACAGCAATCGATTTTTAACAAAACAAGCCTACTCAAATGTATCTAACCTAACTATTTTCACTCGTTATTGTCTAAAAAAACAGACAGAGTTATGCAATGATAGCTTACTGGCGCCAGTAACGTTAGACAGACCCTTTTTCTCCCATAAATAAAACCTGCTAACTTACTTGGGGTATTTTACATGCACAGTGCCAACTTCGAGTCAGTAAAATAATAATAAAAACAATAATTTAATGCTGGTATCCAAAACATTTATTTCAATTCAAGTACATTTTAAAACAATATATACGTATAATAAGCCTAGTAATAATAAGCCTATAATACGTAGACATTTAAAATACATCAATAACTGATATCATAGTTTAACACAGATAAAATCAGAATTAAGGCTTGCTTTACGTGTTGCTCGATGAGGATTTCTTATCGTTGCGACGTTCAATCCTGAGGAGACAAAATGCCGGATTATGCCGCGTAAGATCCCGCCGCGGAGTGAAGAAGAGGTGGAGTTACGAGGATTCTCAGACAGTTGAAGTGTCCAATGGAGTTACGAGATTTGCTCTCAAGCTATTTTCAACACTTTAGATTGGTTAAAAATTTGTAAAAATAACAGAACCACGTGGGGACTGACCAATAGCATCGATTTGTGGAAAAATATGAAATTGACCAAATTTGGACATACAAGGTTTCCGCCCGACAGCGACGATATGTTTTGTGTTATCAGCATTGCTAAATGTCCATCGGTTATGCATGTGCTGGAATAGTACTCTGTAAAATATATGATAATAACAGTTTTTAACTTTTTTAAAAGGAATGTAGCTTGTTCACTCTCGCCTTCCACTGCAACGAGGACACGCAGCAACAAAAATCAAAAAGAGTAAGTACATATTTACCTACTATTTTACAGATGTTAGTTACATTTTGTTTATATACTTAGTGATGATACAAACGTAGCCTATATGTGCCTGTGTGGTGACTGATTCTTTATTTTGGTCACATTTGATTTGCTTAGAGCCCGCATCAACGGGGCATAAGCATTTACTGTGAGATACCTGCCTTTACTTTTGTTTTTACAAAATTACAATAAAACAGATTGAAAAACAAAACATTTGAATCTCCTCATTCTTTGTTCAGGCTGCCTCACTCGATGGCCCATTAGCACTTGGGGGACCTGGTCTGAATCTCATTAATATTGATGACCCATTACCACTCCCACGCATAAACCTCTTCTGACAAAAAAACTGTTTTACAATGTTTAAATCAATGTAGTGTTTTATGTGAACAATTAGGCAGGATGATTTTCACATAATTTTGAAGCTAGAACTCAAAGGGACAACATCAATTAGTCAAAAGTCTTGTGGACACATATTTAATGTGTTTTGTGTTCTTAAATCAGCAACTTTCATTTTATTTTTTTCCAATAACCACGCATAAACATTATTCTCTTAAAAATACAAACATCTACATACACGTTGCTCGCATATTATGGTAGCCCTGTTTGTGCTATATAGAGTGAATTAGCACCTTTGCCATTAACATGTTTATAAATAACTGAAAAAAGCACAAATATCAAGGCATGTCAGAACATCTCAAGGACCCCAAAAACAGCTTGGTCCCCAGAGGGTTAATATCCAGTTCTCCTGTTGCTCAGTTTATTATTTGCCACAAGGTAAGGCTATTTTCGATTCTCTGCTTATTTTTTAATTTTAGATTCGCAAAAATCTGTATTTTAATTAGACGCGTTTGTATTTAAAATAACAGCTGCATCTGATAAGTGTTGCAGTTTGAATTTTATTGCACTTAAGTGTAGCTCTGTCAAACAGCTAGTTTCGATTTCTCCCATTTTCGGGACGTTTGCTGTGCTAATTGCGAGGGCCGAGGCAGCAACTGAACGGATATAAACTAGAGGAAAGTTAGCAGAAGACCAGGACAAGCGGTCAGTCTGTGGACGCGGCAAGAGCGCGCAAGTGGTTTTTCTCTTAATATCCAGTTCTCCTGTTGCTCAGTTTATTATTTGACTGTAACCGCACTGGCATTAGTAGTACATTTAACATTAGCTCAAATGATCTATAGGGAATTTTAATAATTAATCATGAATATGATTAATATTTTGCATATTACAGTTACATTAATTTATCGAAACTGAAACTAGATTGATATGTATATATGAATAACCAATCACAACGAATTATAATTCCTCATTCATATATCAATAATCTTATTTCGAAGTTATGGGATAACTTTCAATGGAATTAATTTAGTTATCAAACAATCTGTTTGTCCAGCAAACATTAAACGTAAGATTAACTTATCGACTTCTCAAAGAAAATTATCCTTCTTACAAACGCAAGAAAGAGTATTTTGTTTGTAAAATTAGGTTACTGAAATCGTAACAAGATAAAGCATGTAGCTTAAGATCGAAACATCTCATTGACTAGGTTAAATGGGCATTTAAAACAGAGACAATCAAGGATATATGGAATTTTAATAATTGGACTAATACTACATAGAAACTACGAGTATACACAGAGTAAATACATATATTTACAACAGAAACATACGGACGAAAACATTACAAGACCAAACGGATAACAGATGAGAGAGAGAGAGGATGAAAGGGAGAAAGTGAAACTAAAGGTCAGGATGAGAGAGATCACCGAGATGATCTCAGTATGGCAAAATCACAGGCAATTTAACCTTGAGAGACAACAAGGAATCAAATCACATTAAAAGTTCAATAAACTTATCTTGCAAAATGGTTCTCTTTGTTGCTGAAGAACGCAGAGTCGTGGGTGCGTCGTTAAAAGCAGCGTGCGTGTGTTTCTGCAGGGCTTGCGCTCGTCTCTTCCGGTGAGCGCGGTAGCGGGATTTTCAAATTTCAAGAGTCTTTTTCTTTGAGTTGAAGTTGCTTGCTGCGTTTGCTTCGCTGAGTCCGAAGACGAAAATAAAGAAAAGACTTAAAGGAAATAAAAGAGGAAACGGAGAATGCTCCCTAACAGGGAGCCATGGATCTTGAAAACCTCTCACGGAAAAAGTGCTCCCGGAGATTTCCTGAGTCGGTCTTTTATGGAAAAGATGGGTTGACGCCTCTGTTCTTGCGAACACCCAATCACCTTCAGAGATTTCAGAGCGGGAAGAAGTTTCTTTGTCCTGTAGGCAACGCCCACTCGAATGAGTCATGAGGAGATGGGCTTTGAGCTGTTCGGCTCCCGAAATATGAAAAAGTGTAAAATAATGCATATTACTTCATTCTGCAATCGGAATTCGACTCCGTTAGATTGAGAGAATTTCAACGATATCACACACGTCATATGAAGATTTTAAGAATATCAAGTTACATAAGATATGCATATTTACCAACATTTTAAAGTTCGTTACATGGCTAGAAATAAGATTTACCCAAAATGTGTTGTACACTAGGCTACAAATGGAGATAAAGCTTAAGGAACTAAACACGGTACACACCTGATTTGTCTAACCTTATCACCAAAGTTTACCAGAATACACAAACTACACCACGTAAAGGAACAATTATGAGATGGGAAATTACATCCATGTTTACATTTCTTTAGTGGTTATACATATAGAAAATGTAGGATTTAAGTAGGAGTAAAGATTAACACTTTAATTCTGCTCCACTCCTAAAATCTCCGTTGCTTGACATTCCATTAGGCAATAAAACAAAGTGGGGGGGAAGGCAATTGCCAGAGAACGTTGGTGAACATTCTCTAACTAAAACACTATTGATTAAAGAATACATTTCAAAACCACACCTCTATTATAAAGCAAAACTAATCACACATACATATCGGAAGGTATACATTCAAGAGCATATTTCTATATGAAGTTGCATCCAAAGGATGTTTTGTGTGTGTGTGTGTATGTGTGTGTATGTCACATAGAAAGTTTCGTTATCTCTTTGGTGCAGAGAGGAATGTTAGTTTCAGGTTCTGGAGTGTCTCTGAGGTGCAATTAGTGTAGTAAAAGTCCATTTGCTCCAGTCTCTCTGGAGCCGGCGTATGATATGTAATTTTGAAGTCAAGAGGTTACAAGCTTTAGTAAGCTTAGCAAAGAACGTTTTGGGGAGGAATGTGCTTAGAAAGCACAGAGAGTCCGAATTTGTTAATTCAGAATCAAACGAACGAATGATTCAAATAGCCCAGTTGCTACAGCCACAAGGTAAGGCTATTTTCGATTCTCTGCTTATTTTTTAATTTTAGATTTGCAAAAATCTGTATTTTAATTAGACGCATTTGTATTTAAAATAACAGTCAACAACATATGACTGATAAGTATTGCAGTTTGAATTTTATTGCACTTAAAGGAGAACTTGGTAGCTTTTTTAACTTAATAAAACTGTCTAGAAATCATTTGGATGGTTAAACAACCTGTTCTGGTGATATTGGTGACTTTCCCCGCTCCCCCCAGCGTTCCCAGGCGGAAAACCAACCTTGCAACTTGTTCACTACCGTCCCGGCAAGATAGAAATTGGAAGTCTCGTGAGAAGCGAAAGCGAGAACGAGAACGAGCGCGAAACACAAATTGCTTTACGGCAATTCGACATAAACACACACGCATTTATGATGTATTACCAGATTACCCACCTCAGTAGACATAGCTCCACGCGATACAGTTGGCTTGCTCCGATCAAAACAAACGCACATGAGCAGCGGTAGAGAGGGGGAGGAGGCCGCCGCAAGTGAGTTTTTTACGACTGTGTTGTGAAATATACGCCCCACCACAGCTGTAGGGGGAGCTCGTGGGGAAAACATGCGACAACAAAAGGGAAAATCAGCGAAGAAGTGACTAGAGTTCGCTAGAGTTGCCGAGTTCTCCTTTAAGTGTAGCTCTGTCAAACAGCTAGTTTCAATTTCTCCCATTTTCGGGACATTCGCGATTGCTGTGCTAATTTCGAGGGCCGAGGCAGCTGTCCTCACTCAAACGTTTGAAAACATTATATCTATGTAGTGTGCGCGCTGTCGCGGAAGCGTCAGCTGAAGCATTCAGCTCTCGTGTTCATCCTCCTCGTTTAAAGACCATAGACTCTACCTGTGCGACACCACCAAGCAAGGACACCAGTAAGGCACTTAATTATCTTCCTATTTTCCTTACTCAACATGTGCTTTCAATACATTCCTGTTGTCTCTCGACAACGCTCTTTCATCACGCACAGAAGGCAGTGCAATACTGCTTATCTGCATCCCATTCTCTCATCCTCACATACACCTCTCTCTCTCTCTGTGGGTCAATGGAATTGTCAGTCAGCAGTCAATAAAGCTGACTTTATTCCAGCCTTTGCATCTCATTCTGCTCTTAGAATCTTGGGCTTGACTGAGACCTGGATTCGTCCAGAAGACTCAGCAACCCCTGCTGCTCTCTCTAACAACTTCTCTTTCTCTCACACTCCTCGCCAGTCTGGGAGGGGTGGGGGTACAGGTCTTCTCATTTCTAACAATTGGAAATACTCAACTCTCTCTTTTCTATGCAATAACAACTCGTTTGAATATCATGCCATTACTGTCACGCGGCACACACGGGAAACAGGGATAGATCCAAATGCAATTTTTAATGGGTTAATCCGTATCCAATATCCAGTCCAGGCAAGGGTCAAAACCATATAAGCAATCCAAAAATACAAATAAACAAAACAAGAACAAACAAGAAAACAGACCTTCAGAATGGTGTGATACATAACAAGGACTCCGTAACAAACACTAACACAGACAGGGCATATATACACACAGAACTAACAAGGTGATGGGAACCAGCTGAGTGCAATGATCAGATAAGTGACAGAACAGAATGCTGGGAAATGTAGTCTAATGTGAATGACACCGTGAGAACGAGGACATCTAGTGAACCCCAGGGAAACACAACCAGACACTGTGACAGAACCTCCCCTCTACGGAGCGGCTACCAGACGCTCCATGACAGCAAACAAGACAACACAAGAGTCCAAGAGGAAGGTGGAACGTGAAAAATCCGAGGGAGGGATGGGAGGGCCAGGACCATGCAGGGGAACAGGAACAGGGGGTGATGGCTTAGCCGGCGGCCAGGACGAAGCAGACAGCTCATCGGGCGGCCCAGGCGAAGCAGACGACCACTCGGGCGACCACGGCGGTGAAGACCCCTCGGGCGACCACGGCGGTGAAGACCCCTCGGGCGGCCACGGCGGTGAAGACCCCTCGGGCGGCCACGGCGGTGAAGACCCCTCGGGCGGCCACGGCGGTGAAGACCCCTCGGGCGGCCACGGCGGTGAAGACCCCTCGGGCGGCCACGGCGGTGAAGACCCCTCGGGCGGCCACGGCGGTGAAGACCCCTCGGGCGGCCACGGCGGTGAAGACCCCTCGGGCGGCCAGGGTGGAGACTCTCCCTCGGGCGGCCAGGGCGGAGACTCTCCCTCGGGCGGCCAGGGCGGAGACTCTCCCTCGGGCGGCCAGGGCGGAGACTTTCCCTCGGGCGGCCAGGGCGGAGACTTTCCCTCGGGCGGCCAGGGCGGAGACACCACCGGCTCAGGAACAGACACCACCGGCTCAGGCACTGGAACTGGCACCACTGACTCAGAAACAGGAACTGGAACCACCGACTCAGAAACTGGAACTGGCACCACCGACTCAGGCACTGGAACTGGCACCACCGACTCAGGCACTGGAACTGGCACCACCGGAACTGGCACTGGAACTGGCACCAACGGCTCAGGCACTGGAACTGGCACCACCGGAACTGGCACTGGAACTGGCACCACCGGCTCCGGCACTGGAACTGGCACCACCGGCTCAGGCACTGGAACTGGCACCACTGACTCAGGCACTGGAACTGACACCACCGACTCAGGCACTGGAACTGGCACCACCGGCTCAGGAACAGACACTACCGGCTCAGGAACAGACACCACCGGCTCAGGCTCAGGAACAGACACCACCGGCTCAGGCTCAGACACCACCGGCTCAGGCTCAGGAACAAACACCACCAGCTCAGGAACTGGAACAGACACCACCGGCTTTGGCTCAGACACCACCGGCTCAGGTTCAGGAACAGACACCACCGGCTCAGGTACTGGAACAGACACCACCGGCTCAGGAACTGGAACTGGCACCACCGGCTCAGGAACAGACGGCACTGGAACTGGCACCACCGGAACTGGCACTGGAACTGGCACCACCGGCTCCGGCACTGGAACTGGCACCACCGGCTCCGGCACTGGAACTGGCACCACCGGCTCAGTCACTGGGACTGGCACCACTGACTCAGGCACTGGAACTGGCACCACCGACTCAGGCACTGGAACTGGCACCACCGGCTCAGGAACAGACACTACCGGCTCAGGAACAGACACCACCGGCTCAGGCTCAGGAACAGACACCACCGGCTCAGGCTCAGACACCACCGGCTCAGGCTCAGGAACAGACACCACCGGCTCAGGAACTGGAACAGACACCACCGGCTTTGGCTCAGACACCACCGGCTCAGGTACTGGAACAGACACCACCGGCTCAGGAACTGGAACTGGCACCACCGGCTCAGAAACTGGAACTGGCACAACCGGCTCAGGAACTGGAACTGGCACCACCGGCTCAGGAACAGACACCACCGGCTCAAGCTCAGGAACAGACACCACCGGCTCAGGAACAGACACAGGCTCGACTGCGGCCATCTTGTCAGGGTACACAGGCTCGGCATGCATGACGTGAACAGGCTCGGCGGCGGCCATCTTGTCCGAAGACACGGGCTCGGCGGTGGCCATTTTGTCCGAAGACACAGGCTCGGCAGACGTGACAGCCTCCCTGTCTTGAGGGACGGTAGACGCCTGTTTCCCCCTCCTCCTCCGCCTACGATGGCAAGATGGTGGCATCGGATTTACCACCTCTGGGGATGCTGCAGCGTCCTCGACCGCCTCTGGAAGTGTTACCGTCTCCTGTAAGGGTATGGTGGCCCTCTTGTCCGGAGAGATGGGCGTAGCTGGTCTATCCCATTGGCTTCGATGATGTAAATAATTGGTGAATCCCCAGAAATCTAATATCTCCAGTCCATTCATCTCCCACTGAGGCAAAGGATTATCAAGGCAGCTATTAAAAATATCCTTCAATGCTGCCTCGTTATATCCCATGCCTCTCGAGAGAGTCCAAAAAGTCTGAGATAAACAACCCACCGTCTGGCCCCGCTGGCGTAGGTTCGCTAAATTGAGGAAACGTTCCTTCCTCTCCTTCTTAGTGGTTGGGGGAAGGATATGAAAACCCATATCGCTGGATCTATGCAGTGGGACGGAGTCCTTCTGTCACGCGGCACACACGGGAAACAGGGATAGATCCAAATGCAATTTTTAATGGGTTAATCCGTATCCAATATCCAGTCCAGGCAAGGGTCAAAACCATATAAGCAATCCAAAAATACAAATAAACAAAACAAGAACAAACAAGAAAACAGACCTTCAGAATGGTGTGATACATAACAAGGACTCCGTAACAAACACTAACACAGACAGGGCATATATACACACAGAACTAACAAGGTGATGGGAACCAGCTGAGTGCAATGATCAGATAAGTGACAGAACAGAATGCTGGGAAATGTAGTCTAATGTGAATGACACCGTGAGAACGAGGACATCTAGTGAACCCCAGGGAAACACAACCAGACACTGTGACAATTACACTTACAACTCCCATTAAGATCCATATTGTAGTCATATATCGCCCCCCGGGTCAACTGGGAAGCTTTGTAGAGGAGCCGGATGTGCTGCTGTCCTCTTTCCCTGAGGATGGCACCCCACTTCTAGTCTTTGGTGATTTCAACATTCATCTAGAGAAGCCGTATGGAACATCGGACTTCATCTCTCTCCTAGCCTCATTCGATCTCAAACGGCTCATCACCACAGGTACTCACAAATCAGGCACCAACTGGACCTGGTTTACACACGCAACTTCATCACAGACAACATTTTGGTGAAACCTCTCCATGTTTCAGATCATTTTCTCATTACTTTCAAACTACAACTCAAAGGATGGGACTCAGGATCATGGCTGGAGGGAGGATGGTTTCAGGTTGAAGGTCGGTTTGAGATGCCTGATGGAGCCGGGAGAGTGCGTCCGCCTTAAAGTTCTTGCAAGGATAGGAGCTGTCGTGAAGGCTTCCTTCAACTGCTGGAATGCTTGAATAGCACCGGGAGACAAGGACAGAGACTTGGGCCGGCCCTTGAGTGCAGAGGTGAGAGGAGCACTGATCTGACTGTAGTTTTGGATGAATCGTCAATAGAAGTTCGCGAAGCCCAGGAATCGTTGAAGGTCCTTTATGGTAGAGGGTTGTGGCCAGTGCTGGATGGTTTCCACCTTCCTCTGGTCCATCAGAATGCCTTGTTGGTTAATGATGTAACCCAGGAATTGGACAGTCGAAATGTGGAACTCACACTTCTCCAGCTTCAGATATAGTCGGTGCTCTCTAAGTTTTTCTAGAACCTGAATGACGTGCTGGTGATGTTCAGACATAGAAGAGGAATAGATGAGTATATCGTCGATGTAGACCACTACGAATCGGTTGAGAAACTCTCGTAGGACCTCGTTCATGTATCCTTGGAACACGGCAGGAGCGTCCCAGCCAACATTTGTATGTGGGGCCCATATGGGTATGAAATGGGCTGAAAAATCGGCCCCATGTAGGATTGTCCGCGGGTTCCATAATGGCCCCATGTTAATTGCCCAGATGGATTTCATGTAGGATTGCACTTGGTACTAGGCGGGACCAAAGTGGGCAACATGCACAAGACCCATCTCGGTCCCATCTTTAACCCAGTAGACATTTGTACATGGGGCCCATGTGGGTTTGAAATGGGCTGAAAAATGGGCTCTGTATGGGATTGTCCGCGGGTTCCATAATGGCCCCATGTGAATTGCCCAGATGGATTTCATGTAGGATTGCACTTGATACTAGGTGGGACCCAAGTGGGCAAAATGCACAAGACCCACCTCGGTCCCAGCTTTAACCCAGTAGACATTTGTACATGGGGCCCATGTGGGTTCGAAATGGGCTGAAAAATGGGCTCTGTATGGGATTGTCCGCGGGTTCCATAATGGCCCCATGTGAATTGCCCAGATGGATTTCATGTAGGATTGCACTTGGTACTAGGTGGGACCCAAGTGGGCAAAATGCACAAGACCCACCTCAGTCCCAGCTTTAACCCAGTAGACATTTGTACATGGGGCCCATGTGGGTTTAAAATGGGCTGAAAAATGGGCTCTGTGTGGGATTGTCCACGGGTTCCATAATGGCCCCATGTGAATTGCCCAGATGGATTTCATGTAGGATTGCACTTGGTACAAGGTGGGACCCAAGTGGGCAAAATGCACAAGACCCACCTCGGTCCCAGCTTTAACCCAGTAGACATTTGTACATGGGGCCCATGTGGGTTTAAAATGGGCTGAAAAATGGGCTCTGTGTGGGATTGTCCACGGGTTCCATAATGGCCCCAATTTAATTGCCCAGGTGGATTTCATATAGGATTGCACTTGGTACTAGGTGGGACCCAAGTGGGCAAATTGCACAAGACCCAACTCGGTCCCAGCTTAACCCCGCCGACATTTGTGTATGGGGCCCATGTGGGTTTGAAAAATGGGCTCTGTATGGGATTGTCCGTGGGTTCCATAATGGCCCCATACCAACTGCCCACATGGATTTCGTATAGAATGGCACTTACAAAAAGGTGGGCCCCAACTGGGCTACATGCACAAGACCCTTCTTGGTCCCAGCTTTAGTTTTTTTGTGGGTACTACAAGGTTACTACATGGGCCGAAATACAGGCTGTAAGTGGGTTTGTCTATGGGTTCCATGTTGGCCCCAGCAACTTACTCATTTAGGTTTTATGCAGGATTTCACAGGGCTTTAGGTGGGGCCCAACTAGGAATCATATGCATGTGGCCCAACTAGGGATCATCTGGGTTCCATCTAAATGAATAGCAACACCACACAAACAAGTTTTAAAGCATTAGAGCACACAGTGAGATTGAAATCTTTTCAAATTAAAATTTTATTGAAATTACCCATCATATTATGCTATATTCTGAAATTCCAGAGACAATATTTAAAGAAGCAGATTTATGTCAGATTAAAGAGTATCTCTTTAAAGTTATATAACTAATTGTTAAAATACATACTTTTAACCTGTATTTGACCCAGTCTATACTGAACGCTTTGAACATTTGAAAAGGAAATAAATTGGGGACAGTTAGAAGAAGCAGCAACTATACATGTATCAGTACAGCTTACACTGCAGACAGTCATTTGTGCATTCTGGACACTGTCCTCCATCTCTTTTCTCAGACTTTTTCTCAGAAAGTTCCCTCTTAGTTTCTTGCCAGTTGATCTGAGTAGTCTTCTTAAGAGCCTCTGCAAAACAAATTAGTTTTTTTTATAGATTATGATTTTAGAGAAATCATGTTACTTACACAATACCTTATGAAAGCATAACAACTTTTACTCAGGATAAAAAAACAAAAACAGCATTAAACTTCAATTGGAATAGTCATGGTATTGGAATGTCACTGGAAGGGCATTTGGGAAATTTAACAGAGAATTACTGTTTATTTATTCAGACTATTCCGATTTAATTTTGTATTAATAAAACCAGTTTATAAAGTATGAATATGCGATGTGTTTGAAAGCATCAAATCATTCATTGATACAAGTACACCATTAAAAACTCAGTCCATGATAGAATGGGCCGATGAAATGATGCATAATTAAAGTTTTTTAATTATTTTTTTATTGCTAATGATTTACGATTGCTTTTAAAGTAGAAATACAAAAATATTATTCTTTGTGTCTTTGGAAAATAATTGAGGTGATCACAGGTAGGGTTGGGTATCGTTTGAATTTGAACGATTCCGATTCCGATTCCAATTCCTTTTTTCGATTCCGGTTCCTAACGATTCTCGATTCCAATTCTTTTAAGAGGCAGGGTCAAAAAAGTTTAAATCAATTTTAATTCTATGAACTTTTTACTTTTTATGAACTTTACTATGAATTTCCCACAGGGCTATTTTCAACTACAATATAAATATCAAATCTAGTTTAAACAAAAAAAAATAGGACATTTTAAATGAGCTAGCTAACCAACGGTCTTTCTGAAGGAAATAGTCTGACCTTCTCCATCAACTGAAATATAAAAAAATTTGCATCACAATAAGTGTATTGTGATTGTCACTTAACATTTTAGTAACTAAACTGAATGTTATTAGGTTTAGTGACAACATGTTACAATGTTTACATGGTACAATTTCTGGTAAGCTACGCTTTTTTATTATTTTAATTCAATTCAATTTTTGTGATTTGATTTACTAATTTGGATAAATATTAGGTTGGCTACTCAAGATGGGCGTTCATTTTTCTCAAGAAAAAAAAAAACAACTCACCTAATGCTGTAAACATACAGAGAGCCCTATCAGCTGGCAGTATTATTTAAGGTTAAAAATAACTCAAATTAAATATAATGCGTTTTTTTATTATAATAACAACTTTATTTAATGATACAAGTAAAAATATAATAAATATGTAATACAGTACACGTTTAGCAAAATACTCTCTATAGCTCTTTTTTTCTTGCCAACTACGTGCTATAGCCTATATGTTCATTAAATGACTTTCCTGAGGTAAATATGACATAATTGTTCTCCAGCTACGTTATTGACCTCTTCACGCTGATAAAAAACACTGATTGATCGATATTATGTATAAGGAATATACATTTCGGTAAGTTGTACTGTATCTTTCAACAGTGTTCGTGTTTTTTTACTATTAGCTAGTAGAGATGATCGGTTCACGTGCGCTAGGGATCTGTCACGTCACATTTACAAGTGCCAAAACGGTATTTATTGTTTTAATCTCGTAATAAAATTGACAGATTCTGAGAGCTGAGATTTTTTTGTATATCATAAAGTAACTGCTCTGTCTTGTCTGTCGGTCTTCCGTGTCCTCTTTGCTTCGCGATTTTATTGAGAGCGTGTGAAAAGTGTAAATTGCATGTTTCCCACAGTGAATGCGTGAGAGTTGGCAGCTCTGCATGTGTAAATGTGTTTTCATGATTTTTTTTTTTTTACGTTCGCTGGCATCGCGCGCAGTTTTCAAACGGACGAGCAGAGGACGATAGAATATGGTTGCAACTTGCAAGATACCGAAGAAAAAGAAAACATCATATAAGTACGTTTTTAAGGTTTAACGTCAGGGTTGTTTGCTCTGAATAAATTTTATGAGACGCTGTGTGAGTTAAGGCAACTCACACAGTGTCTCATAAAATGTATCGGTTCGCAGTTTAGCATAACAATCCATATACGCTTACACCTGTGCTAGTGCATTTACCATGCCGTGTACGTTACAGTTTACAAATGTTTAACTAATGTGGGGAAGGCTATAGCTGTCTGTCAGTGTTCAGCGAGTTCACTTGGCAGTTTGAAATCGATTAGGTAGTTACTTCAGTTCAGAATAGGGCTAGAAATGATCAAATTGGTAACTTAGACAGCGGTTTCTTCTTCCGGTCGGCGGACTGTGAATCGAAACTAGGAATCAAAATTTAAACTTTTGAACGATTCCGGGAAAATCGAAAAGCTAATCCCGGTTCCAATCGATACTCTATACTCGATACCCAAGCCTAATCACAGGTGTGGATGATTCTTAAATTTCCAGGATGGCTCAACTTAAGAGTCATAGTTTTAATAAACAAGTTAGAATTAAGTCGAAATGAGAATCCTGATTCTTTCAGTGTTTCAGACAGAGATCACGATTAAATACTCAAGAGGTTCTGACAAATGTTAATTCCTGCGGTCGATTTAAAATGTTTAATCTGAATGAAAAAAAAAGGTTTGAATGAATAATTAAATGACTAAAATACGTGTTTCATTACTGGATGAATCAGTGTTTTTGAACGAATCTCTAGAATGAATGATTAAAGTTTCAAGTGTAAAGTTTCTTGCAAAAGTTGATTTACTCTATTTTGATTGCTACTGTAGACAGTGTTTATATCTGAACTATAAACTTATCTCAGTACTTGAATTACGAGCTGATGTTGTTGTAATATTATTTAAGAATATAATAAATTACTGTTGTGTCAATCTAAAATGATCTTCCCACTCATCATTCTGTGAAGTGGTGCAGGACAACTTTGTCCAACATGTGCTTGTTTCGGACTCTCATCTGCAGATACCTTGTTTTTTTTTACGGCTTGATTAATATAAGCAGCACGGCAAGGCCTTTTGTAGTTCGCGTCTCCTAATAAGGACCTGAAATAGGTAAATATAAGTCTGCTTTTTAAAACAACAGAGGATGGTTAGTTTGTGACAACAGCAGGAAACTGCATATTACGTTTACATCAAAAGATTAAATAAAATTTGAAGCTTGTGACTTATAAATGCACATCAAACCGATGACTTAGCATTCATGTAAAAACTATGTTCAGATTAATCAATCAGAATGATTTCATTTTCAGAATGACTTTAATTTGTGTGTGTGTGTGAGGCGCGATCGAACAGTGTAAACATAAAAACATACTAGATCATTTTGTTTATACAGGACATTCAAACTGCAAAGTGTTTAAGTTACTGTAAAATTTAAAGGAAAACAAATATATTAATCTGAAATGTAGCAAATTATTTTTTTATTTAATTGTAGCAATTACCAAACATATATCAAGGTCTTTTTGTCTTTTTATTAATTTAATTAATAAACTAATTATATAAAACAATTGTCAGTGCTCTACAAATAAACTGTTTTTTTTTTTTGCCTTTACTTTATTAATAAAACTTATTTAAAAAATACAAGGCTTAAGCAATTTATTTTCCTTTGGTGGTACAGCCTGAGACATGCACAAGCCTTCTGCATTTTTGTTTTGCTTTTCCCTCCATTGTAACAAACTTGTACTGAACTGTGATGTCTGAACCGAACCGTGACTTCTGTGTACCATTCCACCCCTAATAAGTGGTTCTGTATATTTCTGATATGTAGAGAAACATTACACTTAATTCAGAATCCTAACTACACAAAGTATTGAAGTAGTTCACTTTACAAATTAAAATTAGCCCACGATTCACTCATCCTAGGTGTGTATGACTTTCTTCTTTTAGACGAATACAATTGAAGTTATATTAATAAACACACTGATGCTTCCAAGCTGCATAATGGCAGTGGATTGCAACCATTGCAACCATCAGATTGAAGCTCCAAAAAGTGCATCTATCCATTATACAGGGTGGGCCATTTATATGGATACACCGTAATAACATGGGAATGGCTGGTGATATTAAAGTCCTGTTTGTGGCACATTAGTATATGTGAGGGGGCAAACTCCTCAAGATGGGTGGTGACCATGGTGGCCATTTAGAAGTCGACCATTTTGGATACAACTTTTGTTTTTTTCAATAGGAAGAGGGCCATGTGACACATCAAACTTATTGGTAAAGTCACAAGAAAAACAATGGTGTGCTTTCTCCTGCGGTGTTGCTATCAGTGTGTGAAGAGTGGGAGAACAGGGTTGCATTGACAATCCAACACAATGGGTAGCACATTGAACACATTTTATAAGTGGTCAGAAACTTGTAAATAACTCATGAACGAATAAAGTTACGTTGAAACCAAGCACACCATTGTTTTCTTGTGACATTACCACTAAGTTTGATGTGTCACATGGCCCTCTTCCTATTGAAAAAACAAAAGTTGTGCCACAAACAGGACTTTAATATCACCAACCATTCCCATGTTATTACGGTGTATCCATATAAATGGCCCACCCTGTATAAGAACTCTACGTGGCTCCGGGGGGTTAATAAAGGCCTTCTGAAGCTGCGACGCCATGGCGATGGCGACGCCATGAGTTTGTGTAAAAAAATATTCATATTTAAAACTTTATAAAGTAAAACAACTAGCTTCCGGGCAAACAAACATACGGATTCCACTTAAAGGAGAACTCCGGTCAATTTTAACATTGAGCTCATTTTTTTGTACATTTGGAGTGCTGTCAATACAGAGAACAACGACAAAAATCGGTGTTGCCTACATCGTGTTATCCTCTTTTTAAAATTTGAACCCTATTGACTTCAATAGGGCAAGTCTTAAACCAGCTTTTAGCCTCTTAACATCCTTGATGTGTCATTACAAGTGCACAGCCAATGTGAGTGATTCCTTCAGCGTGAACACGAGTGAATTTGACTGCAGTAGATGTGAAAGATATGAATAAAAATTGTTTATTCAGCCAGCGCTCATACTGTATTTATTTCCTGTTTTCGGTCGAAGTCCATAGTAATCGATTGTCGAGTTCACGCGCTTGATCATAGGTACTAAACCTATGCGCGTGAACTCGACAATCGATTACTATATATATTATATATATTTACGCTACCCCATGATGCACTACGCTACTTCTGACGTCATAAGTTGCGTAAGTTGCGCTTTATATACAAGTAGACTGTGTATGGCCGGAAGCTAGTTATTTTACTTTATAAAGTTTTAAATATGGATACTTTTGGAAACTCATGGCCTTGCTCCAGAAGGACTTTATTAACCCAACCCCATAGTTAATATAACTCCAATTGTATTCATCTGAAAGTCATATACACTAATGGTGGATTGAGGGTGAGTAAATCATGAGGTCATTTTAATTTTAGTGAAAATTACTACTACTCTACCTCAATTATGTAAAATCTAACATTACATTTACATTTAGCTGACACTTTTATCCAAAGCGACTTACAATTGCTATATATGTCAGAGGTCGCACGCCTCTGGAGCAACTAGGAGTTAAATGTCTTGCTCAAGGACACATTGGTGTCTCACAGTGGATTCGAACCCGGGTCTCTCTAAATTAAGTAAATTCAAAACACCTCACACATAACAAAGGTTAATGGATTCATACCAGAAGTGACAGTGCAATCCTTCACCAAATTGCCAGTACTCATCTGGATCCTTGGTCAATCTGGGGTTGGGTGGAGTGGGCTGAAAAGTCCTTAAAAAGAAAGATTTAATTTGTACCATTCCTTTAAACAATATTAAACAAAGCGTATTTAAATTGTACCAACATTTGCCATTATTAAACATTCGGAACAAATGGTCCCCAATAGCTCCCTGGGTGCCGCAGCAAAAACGTCTGCCCACTGCTCCGGGTATGTGTTCACAGTGTGTGTGTGTTCAATACTCACTGAACACACACACACTGTGAACACACACCCGGAGCAGTGGGCTGCCGTTTTTGCACATACGCCACGTCACATCACACAATTGTAGCTTTGAAAAAAGCAAATTGGTACACCAAAATCAAACAAACCATCTAATAATTTTACCTGTCGCCACATTTATCCTGCTATGACACGTCTGAGGGTCTTTCCCTTGATGCTCTTCAGTGAACTAAATAAAGGACTGATGATGGTGACATGTTCTCCTTTCTTTGTCACTTTAGAGGAAGAAAGACAAAAGGATAAAAAGTTACTCAGATTTGTCACTGGTAGATGAAATGACTTTTGATGATGAGAATAGCCTAATACTTTTAACTATAAATCCCAATGTAAGGTTTAGAACCAATGGTTAAAATTGACTTGCATCTTACTGAAGTTGATAATCGTGGTGGATTTGTGTCTCCGTTGGGTGCCTGTTCACCTCAAAAAATCTTCTTCCAATGCTTGAGATATATCCATATGTAAATGACTGTTTTATCAGTCACTTTACTCATTCGGATGCTCCTTCCCGAGAAAAAAAAAAAAAAACATTTATAAAAAAATTATATTTAAATATATTTAAAACACATTTACTTCATTCTTATTATACTTCAAACCATTAACATATTTATTGACACATCTCCTAAGACTTATATAAACTTTATTTGGAGCCTTTCTTTAGTACACAATGCACATTTTTTAATATTACGACAACATTTAAAAAAAATATATAACCATTAATAAAGTGTACCTAAAGTGCACTTAAAATAGTTTCAACACAATCAAATACACTTAACCTCAGCACGACTTCCAGATAACTAAAGTGCATTAAATACAACATTTTTTGTTCTTATTGACTTTAAGTATATATTTTAGGATACCAAAGTACAATTGCAGGGTATTTATATTAAGTACATGTATGCAAATGCTTTGCAGTAAACTTTAGCATAAAATAAATGTTTCAAATATATTTTAGTATTTTTTTTTTTTTTTTCATTAGGGATTTCATGTTTTTGAGTTTTAAACTAGCTGACAACATTGACATCAGAGGCTTCAACGTTAAATAAGTGCATACGCTAATCGCGATTAGTATCTTACTGTAAACAAATCAATGGTACACACACAGTCACACACACAGCTGCAGGTTGTAGTACGTCCGTTTATCCGTGAAAGTTAACTTACAAAGAACATTTCTGGGAAGTTAATGAACTCCATTAACACACGATTGGTTTACCTGCATTATATATTCTACCATGAACTATATTAACATTCTTATCCGCTTATTTTATGTAATACCTAAACGTTTAAATCTGTATTATTAATTGATCTCTATTTTTCTAAAATGATAGTGGATAGGACATGAATACGAAGCCTAACTTTACGTAATAGAGACTGAAAAATGTTCTCTTACCTGATATCGCCAAAATGTTTGCACGACTCACACATCCAGACCGACCTTCCTCTGTGTTCACATATCAGCTTCTGTTCTCCTCCGTTTACATGTCACAACACAAATTAGTTTAAAATAATAATTTAACAGGCATAAGGAAAGACCAAGTAATCTTGCCGAGCAGTAGCACACACACGTCGTCATCATCAATACAAACTGACGTATTTTCAAACTTGACCAGTAAAAAGGCGCGCACGGTTGTCATTGGCCAGTTACGTAGATGGCAGTCATATTAACCAATCATAATCAAATAAGGTAAAAACAACCAATAGCAATTGTTTCAGCGTGGTAATGGAAAATATTACTTTTTTTTTTCTTCTTTTTTTTTTTTTAAGAAATGTGTGTTCAGTTTTATTTGTAGACTATGTTATTTAAGTAGTTGGTCAAATAGTGTTTTGATGACAGTGTGAATAAAAATGCAATCCTGCATGGTAAGCTTTTGGCAAACACAAAATTGTCCAAACAAACAAAATCACACAAAGCAAAAAACAAAGCAAAAAAGTTTCTGCTGCACTTCTCTGTTGAGATTGAAATTATATCCATTATTATTATTATTGTTAATAATATGATTATATTTTAACATAAATTTAGATTTTTGAAGTGGTGTTTGGATCAAAATTTTATACAATGCTAAAATAACAAAATAATAATTAGAAATAATTATAATTCAAAGATGTATTCCTTGAAGACATGACATTGATTCAACATACAGATTTTGTAAAAAAAAAAAAAAAAAAAAACTAATCCCTAAACCTAACCCTAACCCTAACCCAACAACTGACATTATTTCAACCGTATTTCAACTTTGAGGGTCAGTCATGTGCCAACTATGACTGCAAATAAAAGTCTGTACTGTTGGCCTCAAAAGAAAACTGAACTCAAAACACAATATGCTAAATGAATGAAACTGCACTTTATTCTGTACTCCTGTATATAATACAAATATGATTTGTGAATTTACATTGGATTTTCCCTTCAAACCATGAATTTCCATTCTATCTTTCTTTACTTGGGCTATTTCATCATCTGAACTGATGTGCCCCTTACAATAATCAAAACCCTAACCCTAACCCCAATATCCAATCTCTAGAATTACATTGTCACTAATCGACTGACCAGAAAACTCTGGAGTATCTCAATTGAATAAGGGCATATGACTGTTGCTAGGGGTTTGATTTCTTCTACCCATCTCTAAGCCATTATAATTCCATTATTTAGATAGATTTTGATAGACAGAATTTGATAACTTCTGTAACCCGTTCTTCATATTGTACAGTGACCATTTTCTGGATATTTTGAACCATTTGTATAGATTTTAAAATAACTATATGGAGATAAGCATTTTGCAGTAACTCACAAAATCAGACCACTAAAAGTTGACACTTTGAATATTTAGTGTCATGGGTTGGAACTAGTGTCTGCTGAACACCAACACTCCAGGACTGGATTTGAAGAGACATGGCCTATACTGTAACCACATACACTATATTGCCAAAAGTATTGGGACACCCCTCCAAATAATTGAATTTGGGTGTTTCAATCAATTCCGTGGCCACAGTTGTATAAAATCAAGCACTAAGCAGACGCTTCTACAAATTTTGTGAAAGAATAGGTCGCTCTCAGGAGCTCAGTGAATTCAGTGAGTTCAAGCGTGGTACCAGGTTTCCAATTGTGTAATAAGTCCACTTGTGAAATTTCCTCACTACTAAATATTCCGCAGTCAGCTGTTAGTGGTATTATATGAAAGATTATAAATTACACATATACTGCATATAATTGTTTTAATGATTGTACAGATATGTTGTTTACAAGTGTATAGTTTATGATGCAATTTACAGATGCACAATTTATATTTACTACATAATTCATTATATTCACAATTATACTTGTACTGTATGTATTGCTCCATTCAGGGTCCATATAGAGATTACCTATGTGGCTACCACCATAAGACTGATTGTGTTTGCTCATGACACATATGGTTTATCAAAGTGGGTCCCATATGTTTTTTCCCATTCATAACCCATATAGAGATTACCTATGTGGGTACCACCTTGGCCCCATGTAGGCAGCCTATATAGGACTGATTGTGTTTGCTCATGTCTGACCCATATCGTTTATCAAAGTGGACCCCATATGTTTTTCACATTCATAACCCATATAGAGATTACCTATGTGAGAACTACCTTGGGCCCATGTAGGCAGCCTATATGGGACTGGTTGTGTTTGCCCAAGTCTGACACATATAGTTTGGGCAAGCGGGCGCCATGTGTATTTCCCCATTCAGGGCCCATATAGAGATTACCTATGTGGGTACCACCTTGGGCCCATGTAGGCAGCCTATATAGGACTGATTGTGTTTGCCCATGTCTGACCCATATGGTTTATTAAAGTGGACCCCACATATTTTCCCCATTCATAACCCATATAGACATTACCTATGTGCGTACCAACTTGGGCCCATGTAGGCAGTCTATATGGGACTGGTTGTGTTTGCTCATGTCTGACCCATATGGTTTATCAAAGTGGACCCCATATGTTTTTCCCATTCATAACCCATGTAGAGATTACCTGTGTGGGTACCACCTTGGGCTCATGTAGGCAGCCTATATAGGACTGATTGTGTTTGCCCATGTTTGACACATATGGTTTATCAAAGTGGGTCCCATATGTTTTTCCCATTCATAAACCATATAGAGATTGCCTATGTGGGAACTACCTTTGGCCCATGTAGGCAGCCTATATAGGACTGATTGTGTTTGCCCATGTTTGACACATATGGTTTATCAAAGTGGGTTCCATAGGTAATCTATATGGTTTATGAATGGAAAAAACATATGGAACCCACTTTGATAAACCATATGTGTCAAACATGGGCAAACACAATCAGTCCTATATAGGCTGCCTACATGGGCCAAAGGTAGTTCCCACATAGGTAATCTATATGGTTTATGAATGGAAAAAACATATGTGGGTACTACCTTGGGCCCATGTAGGCAGCCTATATGGGACTGATTGTGTTCGCCCATGTCTGACACATATAGTTTCACCAAGCGGGCGCCATATGTATTTCCCCATTCAGGGCTCATATAGAGATTACCTATGTGTGAACTACCTTGGGCCCATGTAGGCAGCCTATATAGGACTGATTGTGTTTGCCCATGTTTGACACATATGGTTTATCAAAGTGGGTCCCATATGTTTTTCCCATTCATAAACCATATAGAGATTACCTATGTGGGAACTACCTTGGGCCCATGTAGGCAGCTTATATAGGACTGACTGTGTTTGCCCATGTTTGACACATATGGTTTATCAAAGTGGGTCCCATATGTTTTTCCCATTCATAAACCATATAGAGACTACCTATGTGGGAACTACCTTGGGCCCATGTAGGCAGCCTATATAGGACTGATTGTGTTTGCCAATGTCTGACCCATATGGTTTATTAAAGTGAGCCCCACATATTTTCCCCATTCATAACCCATATAGAGATTACCTATGTGGGTACCACCTTGGGCCCATGTAGGCAGCCTATAAAGGACTGCTTGTGTTTGCTCATGTCTGACCCATATGGTTTATCAAAGTGGACCCCATATGTTTACCCCATTCATAACCCATATAAAGATCATCTATGTGGGTACTACCTTGGGCCCATGTAGGCAGCCTATATGGGATTTATTGTGTTTGCCCACTTCTAACTCATTTGATAAACCCAAATGGGCCCCATTTGTGTTTCCCATTTTGAACCCATGCACTCATTTCCCATTAGTGACCCAACTAGGACCCACATGGGGAGCCCACCTGTTTTTGCCCATGTGGGACCTACTTAGCTGACCCAAGTGGGCCCCAGATAAGATGCCCATTTTGGGACCATACCCACTTGGTACCCACGTAGCCCAAGCATAAACCATGTGGGGCCCACATATACATGTTGGCTGGGGTTAGACAGCCCGAAGGGCATAACCCGGTATTCGTAGTGGCCTGAGGGGGTCACGAAGGCAGTCTTCCACTCATCCCCTCGTCGAATACGAATCAGGTTGTAAGCACTTCTGAGATCTAATTTCGAGAAGATGCTCGCACCACGAAGCTGTTCCAGGGCGGCTGGGACCAGAGGAAGGGGATAACGGAACTTGATGGTCTGAGAGTTCAGTTGACGATAATCAATGCACGGCCGCAAGCCTCCGTCCTTCTTGGCCACGAAGAAGAAACTCGAAGCGGCAGGGGAGGTAGATGGTCGGATGAACTGCTGTTCTAGTGCTTCCTTGACGTACTCCTCCATGGCCTTCTGTTCCGGGATGGACAAAGGATAAATGCGGCCCTTGGGAAGGATGGCTCCGGGTAGCAAGTCGATAGCGCAGTCCCATGGCCGGTGAGGTGGTAGTTTAGTTGCCAGGACCTTACTGAAGACATCCTGGAACGCCCGGTACTCCACTGGGATCTCGACTTGCGTTGGGTTGAACAAACAGGAAAACTGGACTCACTTGGAATGGACTGAAGGTCGAGTTTTCTTGACAGAACTAAGACAGGATACGTGACAATCCTCACCCCAGTGAAGAACCTCTCCGGATTCCCAGTGGAGTGTAGGCTGATGTTGGATTAACCAAGGGCGTCCCAGGATGATATCCGCAGTGGACTCCTCCAGCACCATAAACGAAATCTCCTCAGAATGAAGACATCCGATGCGAAGAGTTAATGTTGGTGTGAAGTGACGAACACGACCTCGCCCCAGTGGCTTGCCCTGGATGGTTTGGATTGGCAGATCTTGAGCCAAGCGTCGCCGGCGAACATTCAGTTTTTCAAGACACTGGGTGGATATAAAGTTCCCCGCTGACCCAGAGTCGATGAGAGCTTGCGCTGGGATACACATAGAAGACGTCAGGATATGTACTTTAGTACGATTTAATGCTTCAATCTTAGGAGTGAGTTGGATTGAACTTACCGCCGACCGCGGTGGACGAACTGGACAGGAACTGAGGAAGTGTTTATCCAATCCACAATAGAGACAGAGATGATGCAGAATCCTGCGCTGACGCTCAGAGGATGAAAGATGAGTGGAGTCGATCTCCATGGGAACTGGTGCTAGAGGAGTATTGGAACTGACCGTGGGCGGAGAACTTACAGTTGGTGTAGATAGATCACAAGCAGAGAGGCGTTGCGAGATGCGGATGGATTTCTGAATCAGGTTCTCCAAACCCATGCTGTCCTCATACACCACCAGCAGATGGCGGATGTTAGCGTTCAGGCCATGACGATAAGCGGTGATCAGAGCGGTTTCGTTCCAACCACTGGATGCGGCAAGGGTTCTGAACTGTAAAGCGAATGTACTCACCGATGAATTCCCTTGACGGAGATTATACAGTTGATCATGAACTGATAGTTCCGAAACAGTTTGTCCAAAGACCTCCTTGAAATGCCGCGTGAATTCAGAAATGGATTTTACCACCGCAGACTCAGAGTTCCATAATGATTGAGCCCACTGAAGGGCTTGGCCTGAGAGGAGAGAAATCATGACGGCGACTCGGGCTGCATCGTTGTGAAACTGGTGTTCATTCATGGTGAAATATAGTGAAGTTTGAAGAAGAAACCCACTGCAGTTCTCCGCCTCACCGGAAAAGGTCGCTGGCCGGGCCACGGGACTCGCGGAGGCAGTGAACGAAGTAGTGGGTGAATGCGGAAGTGGACGTGTTGACATCGATGAGATGGATGGAATGGAAACGGCAGGAATGTCCGTGTACAGTTCTTCGGATGACTCCGCTTTCTGCATGTTGGGTCTGGTCTTCTGTCACAGATCACAGAGGATGCAGACAAGGTTGGTAAGTTAATGGGTTTATTTGCAGATAACGGATATGCAGACAGATGGTGAGTAATAGTAACACAGAACAACAGTGATTGCTTAGCTGGAATGGTAAAGTCTCTCTCTTTCGTTCTCTAGGCAGATGCAGGATGGACTGAAGGCAGAAAAGGATGCAAGAAGGACGGACCGGAGAGGATTTCAGCAGGTAGGTATCCAGGTGAGTGATCGGGAGTCTGTGAGTCATGTATAGACGAGACCAGACACTGAATGAAGAAAGACTGTGGGTTTTGTAGGGAGTGCTGGTAATGGGACACAGTTGACGGTGCTCAGTAATCAGGGGAGAGTGAACGGGTGACGTGATGACTGGGCGGAGAGAGAGAACGAGTGGGCGGAGGTGAAGGAGAGCGTGGTGGTGAAGATGGAATCCTGACATGTGTAGTGTAAAAGAATATGGACAGATTTGTTAAAAGAAAAGCTCCAGATGCTTCTGTACCGTCTACTTCCTCATGCAGCAGTCTAGAGCGGGCCGCTGAAAGCAGCAGTAAGAAGAAGAAAAGACAGTATATCGACCATTAATACCATGCTAGGCCCACAAACAGCAAAAGAAATATCAAAGGTTCCCCTGTCAAACAATACAATTAGCAGGCGAATAAATTTCATGTCTTCAGACATTGAAAGTGTGGTTTTGGAAAAAATCAGATCAAGCGGCAAATTTTCCTTGTAGCTGGATGAGTCGACTGACATTAGTGGGCACGCACAGCTCCTGGCAAATGTTCGATTTGATGATGGCGACAGCATTAGAGAAACTTTTTTATTTTGTAAATCAATGCCAGACAAAACAATGGAAGAAGAAATATATTGTGTGACAACAGAGTATCTTGAACAAGGGGGGTTGAATTGGAAGAACTGTCACAGTTTGTGTACTGATGGAGCCGCTTCCATGATGGGGAGTACGAAGGGCTTCATTAGCAGAGTCAGAGCGCAAAACCCACATGTGAAAGCCACTCACTGCTTTTTACATAGGGAGGCACTGGTAGCAAAGACGCTCCCGAAGGAACTCTCGGATGTACTGGACAGAGCAGTAGATATAGTTAATTTCATCAAGGCACGCCCACTGAAGAGCTGTCTATTTTCGATTTTATGCGAGGAAATGGGAGCGGAACATCAGAGCTTGTTATTACATACGGCCATTCGATGGCTATCACGCGGCAAGGTTTTGTCACGACTCTACGAACTGAGGGAAGAGTTAACAACGCCCCTCAATCAGTTTTCTAAGGGTGCCATGACAGAAAAAAGGTTGGAAAACACTGTTTTAAGGGAGACATTACCTTCCCTTTATTTATATTCTAAGACTAACTAAACCGCATCTTGAGTTTATCTGGTGAATAACATTTTTACTAATTTTAGATAACATAAGGCACATCTGCAGTGATGTACAAAGACATTTATCTCTCCTAGCCCTGGTCCCTGATATTAGCCTAAGTGGCTATGTGACAGCTTATCTATGTCCTCTGACTCCACACTGAGGACATGATCAGAGCTCAAGGCAGAACTGTTTCTTGTTACTGCGACAGGTCTGGAGAAAATCAGAAAAAAGGGTGTCTTCGCCAGCTTTGACTTTCCAAATTCATCTAAGACACTCAGGCAGGGAGTAAAGTTAGATTATTGTAAAAGGGGAGGGAGCGTGCAAGAGATTGTGACAGATGCATCACTTGCCACACCAGGCATAATCCTGACACACATGGAGAGTCCCAGGACCCCTTGATCGGATATCGTCTGACGTATGTGGATCAGCAGGGAACTAACCCACCTTAGCGGGGGTTCTGCATCTCCCTGAAGGACTTATAAACAGGAAGGCCTATTAGGCTAATCTCTTCCAGCACAGCCATGCTGATGTGTTCACACACCAAACGTATAGCCTGTATATATATATATATATATATATATATATATATATATATATATATATATATATATATATATATATATATATATATATACGTATATATATATATATAGTGTAATTAGCATAACAATTATATAATGAATATGCATTTAGCTAGTTATGCCAAAGTCAAAAAAAAAAATCACAAGAATTATTATTATTATTTTATACTTTAACTTAGTAACCACAAACAAAACAGGAAAATTAAACCACAAACAACAGGAAAAGTCATGTGATCTTTAAATAGTGTTGTGAACAATATGGGCCTTGGAGTCAAACAGGTTGAGAACCACTGATTTAAAAGTAGCCATGCATCTCCTTTGACAGCTGTGGAACAAAAATATCTTCATCACTGTCCGCTATACAATTACAAACCAAGCTTATGTTAAATATTGACAGGAAGCATGGGTGGCTTAATGGGTTTCTTTTAATTATAATAAGCCATTAGTAATGATCAGCCATCCTCAAATAGAGTGAGTGCATTTTCCATGTTTTTTTTTTTTTTTTTTTTTTTTTTTTTTTGGAAACAAAGATCACAACATCAAAGTAATTAGTAGTAAATTATCAAATCTCATAGATCTTTCACAGTGACAATCACCCTGAGGGTGGCAAAAGACTTCTAAGAATCTAATTAGCAATCTAATGTTGCCTCGCACTAGCTTCAAAGATTCTAGGTCGGAGTGCCACTGTGAGGGTCAACCATAATGAAAATGTAGTGCTTCAGTACTGCTTTTACTGTAAGAGCTTCTGTTTGATTCCTTTTTGGCACTGCCATGGTGAATCACAGTGCTGGCTATAATATCTGCCATCTGCTTTGCTGCTGGCACAGCAATGGTGAATCCTCTAAGCATGTCTGTTAAGACAAAACACATCCTCATACCCTCCACATGGCTTGTGTAATCCGTATAACAGGCCATAAAAGCTGTTATGTTTGTATAGCTAAACTACACAGTTTACACTTCCATCCTAAAGTGCCCCCATTATGCTATTTTAAAGTTTCCGAATGTTATTTTGGAGTCTCCTACAACAGGTTTACATGCATCAAAGGTAAAAAAAACTGTTTAATTTCCTCATAATATACATTTGCACATCACCACATTTACAATGATTCTCAAATGACTCGTCAGATGAATCAATCTCTCTAAATTCCGCCTTTCCACAAGCTACTCTGCTCTGATTGGCCAGACAGCTCAGTCTGTTGTGACTGGTTTACCGCGTACAGCGCACACGTTGAAAACAAAAACACCCTTTGCCATAACAACGTCAGCTGTCCTGAGGCTTCCTACATCGTAAACTAAAGACAGTAACGAACAATGACGTAGATTTTACCATATCAATGCGAGCGCAAGTCCAATGATGAAACACTGGAAGAACTAGTTATTCAACCCGAACCTCCATCGCAAGGACGACTCGAGCAGGACATTTCTCAGTGATGCACTACTCAGTTTGAGGTACATTATGAGATGTTGCAACTGTAATTCCTCACCATCAGCATTAACAAGTGCATGTCCATCAACAAAACGATTATTTTACTTGTACTAATTTATTTACAGAGTAGTTTTGTAATATATTGCGGTGAACACGTGGAAACTGTATCAATAACAGTGCATGTATGCAATGTATACATTAGCCGAACTCTAGCATGAATGACTGATGTTGACTGATGTAACATAAACGTTGGTAAAACAAATCTTGCTCCATGCTTAATCTTTCCTCAAAATAGTGAGAATGACAGACAATCTGCATTAATAGACAGTAGACACAGTTATAGTAATGGTAATAGTGGCCCACAAAGAGTTAGCCAGTTAGCAGGAGACCTACACAATATAAAACTCAAAACTAAGTATTTTGAACACCATCTTTCAAGAGCAAGTGGTTTGCGAATCCTGCACTGAACTCCGAAATTTGAGAAGCAGTCGTCAGTGAAATAAAGGGAAGACAGCAAAAGTTTACGATTATACTGCTGTGATATCATGGTAAAGATGAATTTTAACGACTGATTCTTCACATGCTCGTCCTTGGGCAGTGAAAAAAAACTGTCTTTACCTTCACATTGTAGAGTATAGCGTCTTCTCGACATGATGCTATCCAGTATCCACAGGAATCAGCTGCAGGTTTGAGGTTCAAGTTTTCCCTGGTGTCTGCATGCACAATAAGTGAGCGGGCAATATGCTAATGTTTCGTCTTGACGTCACAACAAAACGGCTTATGACTCGTTTGAAAAACAATTCATTTCACTGACTCAAAGTCAACTCTTACTTTTGAAAGACAATAACTTTATATACAGTGCACTTTCAGATTTATATCTTTGCAGGATGTTTTCATTAACTTAGAGCTATGTTACACACTTCATGAAAGGTCATTTCAAAAATCCATAATAGGGGCCCTTGAAATATCTCTGATCAGGCTGCTGAACTTTGATGTTGTTAAACTCACCAAAATAGCCCAAATGCTTTAATACTTTATAGACACAATAATTTTATCCACACACCTTTTGTTATTGTTAAAAATAAGAACACACGGAAAGACATTTTCTGTATTTTTTTGCACTCTGGCTGAAGTTTGACAGGGATACATGATAAGACATCCGCAATTACTTTCTGTTTTACAAGTGCACTTCAAACTCTTCCATCTTGGACATCACATTTATGCATCACTTTCTACTGCCATAGTCTCAATTTGTTTCCATGCTTGCTTGTGTTGCATTTTCAAACCTTTCATACACACTATTGTATAAGGGAAACTGTTGCACAAAACATCTTTAGGACTTGGTAGTGTTTGTGCTCTTTTATTGTGGCTCTATTTACAATGCTCTATTTACAATGTTGTAGCAGGTGAGCTACCGAGCAAGTTTGCTTTGTCAGAAAAGCCATACATATGGAGCTGGTGATGTGATGTAAATATCAAGATGTATTAGTTTACAAATCATGCACTATGGTAAAAGTGTTTTGAGTCTGAAAACAAGACTTTATTAATAACAATAATCTGTCCATGTAATCATAATTTGTGTAAAAGGAATAAAAGTTGTTGGTGTTTCACTTTTTACTTTTTTTGGAGTTTTGCAAAAATGTAGGTAGAGGTGTGTGTTTTTTCCAATGAGCCTACGTTTATTTTATGCATTTATATACTGAAGCTTCTCAGAACTTTATGCTTGCTGTTGCATGCCACGTGGTGTGATTTTTTTTTTTTTTTATTATTATAAAATAAACCATGTGCAAGGGGGTATGCAAAGGGGGATCTAGATGGCTTTAATAAGGCCACAGATATGGCCATCTGAACTAAACATAATTTGTTGGGCAGTAAATCATATAATCATTCTTTTCGGTGACAAAGGTAAAATGGGCCACATGGATTACAATTTTCAGAGAAATCAACATTTGGCTTATTCATAGTTATTTCTATATATTTAGTTATTATTTTAATTTAAAAATGCCTTTAGCTATAAATATTGTGCTGTTAGATTTTGATTCAAAATGTACGAAATATCTACTGTACAATAATAATGTATTCTTAATTTTACAATCTGATTGATTGTTTAACATCCATTAGTTAAAAAAATAAATAAATTGGGACATACATTTTCTTTAAACATAAAACTGCAAAGTATATCTATTACAACTATATAATTGTCATGTTTAGTTGACTACAACTTCAACAAAAACATGTCCAAAGTTGGACTGAGCTCGTCAGGCCTCTTTTAACACTTTTGAACATCTCTAAAATGCATTCTAACTGAATAGCAGAACTATGATATATTGTTTTCTGGGGTTTTATAAACTATAAGGATCTTTAAAGATTTCAATATACTTCTAAAGACTTCACAAAATTAGATTTTTTTTTTAAACAAAATCTCTAACAAACACTGTTTTTAGGGTCATTATTTTGCTTTATGTGTTACACTAGTGGGGTTGTTTGTACTGTATCAACAGTTATCTTGGTGCTTCACATTTAATTTTGCGATGTGTTATACATTTCTGACTGAACGGTGAAAAAAAAAATGTATAATGCATTTAATTTTAGATGTACTATATTTTCATATATCTGAGGTGCTATTTAAAGGCAGTAAATTACTTAAAAGCATTCAGTATGCTGTCGATACTTTTAGAGCAGTGCGCAACTTAATATATTTTAAGGACATGACAACAACTGTTACTAATTAAAACCAGAGAATAACAACTTTAATCATTTCCCAACCAGTGCATTAATGAAAAATCTAAGTCAGCACACCATGTTTCTAAGCCATGTGCAGCATGCTTCACAGACTCACCAGGTGTCTCTGGAAATTTGCGGTCGATTATATAAATGGGCATCACCAACCGATCAAACATCCATCAAATCCGTGAGAAAGATACCCTCCTTCCAGATCGATGACTTTCAAGAGTATTCTGGGTTTCTTGGATATCAATAACAAATCAATCAGCGCTGTCAATTCCCTTTGGCTACCTGTTAACGTCGCGACAGCAGGGCGTCCTTGTGTCACACAGTTTTTATTTGGTGCGTATAAGAAAACACCTTGAAAATGTGTTGGATTCATTCAGCGAAACGAACGATATGAGACATCAACGGAGTACTTAAGTTCTCCCGGTGTCTAATGTTGCCTCCCACGAAAGGCGGTGTTTAGGAGTGACTGAGGCTGGTAGCAATGTCAGAGCGGAGTCGAGTGCACAACTGTGCAATGATCTTGAACCAGTGGAGGATCAGCGCGCAACTCTGCGCTCCGCTCAGATGCTTGAATTTCATGGATAAACACTTTTTCTTGAATCAGTACAGTTAACCTTAGCGTGAAAGTTATACAAAGTCTTTAAAGGGATTCCGACAGTCAGTCATTTTTGGTGCACAATCTTTGATATTCTTTTTGCACAGATAAAATTTATTTTGGCTCCTCTAATCGTCTAACCTTTTAGTTAACCCTCCACTATCTTAAATATATATATTTTTTTCAACAAACCCTTAAAGTTTTTTTATAATGCTTTTGATGTATGATATCTACAAGCGCTCGTGTAGCATGCTGTTGCTATAGCAACCTCTTCAGGCGACTTTTGTTCATGAGCTACAATTTCTGATATTTGAAGTAAACTGAAAACCTTTAATTAATATGCGAGAATATTGATTATATAAAATGTGCTTAATTTCATTCCTTATCTACATTAGGTCCACAATGATGATGGCAGGAAAATGAAACCATTTGAAAACAAGACCCTTGGGGGTTGGGGCAATTATTAATTATTGTTGACTGTTATTGCCACCTGATATTTTAATGGCAATCATTAAATAATAACAGTCAACTATTTACAAAAATTATAATAGGGGAGAGCAGGGCACAAAGTAATGTTTTTTGACTTTCTCAGTTTGTGTAAATCTACTTATGGTTCAGAGTATTTTTTTTCCCCCACATTAATTTCCCACATGTCTAGTACAATTATGTGGTTTTGTTTTATTAATACAGTATATACTTTTTTCTGGATATACCCCGAAAGAATGGAAGTGAACTGTGACAACATGCCCCATAGGTGGGGTACATTGTAACATGTGAGAGGCACATTGTAACATGACATATGACAGCTTAAAATGTTATCTGATCTAATAAAAAAAATATACAAGACAAACTAAAATATTTTCTAAATAAAATACAATTAAAATACTTTTTCATATAAAATAATGGCAATTTTTAATAATTAAATATAAACTCATTTTTGAGTTTTGACAATGAACACAGGAAAACACAGCTATACAACATAATTCAAAACAAATAAATAACTAGTAATTTCTGAACATTGACTCTCAGTCTTTATTCACCTTTCTCTCACGTTTTCTCAATAAAATTAATAAAAGTATAGAATATAATAGCATATTTCTAATAGGGGCTCATTGTAACGCAGTGTTACAACATGCCCCGCCTGCACAACTGGGATTTAAACCCTGCTAGTGTCTTCTGCTAGTTAGCGAAGCATTAAATAACTATCTCAACTGTTAAATACCATATTGGAGATTAAAATAATATCAGATTTGTCTAATTTTAAATAAACACAAAAAATAGAGATGAAAAATTAACTTAAGAAATTTACTTTTGCTATGGTTTAATAAATGTCTATGGATATCTTCCAAAAACAAATTAATTTTGGCGCATTTTTTTTCTCTATATAGTGTTGATATGGCAACTAGTAAATGCACCAAGTTTCGTCATGCTAGCATGTGTGGAAGTATTTAAAACAAGTGTGTTACAACTAGCCCCGCGTTAGGTTGTGCCCCGCGCTCCCCTAAATATTTGTAATTTGATTCATATTTACAATTATTAATAAAAGTGGATTTCAAATCAGCTTGTTCTATAGCCAGATGCCATGTGTTTTATTTTAATGTACATTATACTCGTATAGTTCACGTGGCTATGCGGAAGCGATAAATAATTCTTTATTATAATTTTTTTAAGGCCAGACAGGTAGTTTGTTGAGGGTTGGTTTGTAAGGACTACACAACTGTGCACATATATATTCAAACACCATACATATAGACTAAGCACGTGATGCGCACGCCTGCGTTTTCGCGGTTTGAGATAACCTTTTTTTTTTTTTTTTTAAACAATTTCAAGGCTTGCACCTTGGAATCTATTTCAGGGTTTGCGTTGTCGAGCCACCAGGCACTGTTTTGTGCAGATGAGCGGGCCGGAGCACGTTAAGTGTTTTCTGTTAGAACGGTGTCGTGTTAGCGGCCCCTAAGTTAAAGGAGAACTCCGGTCAATTTTAACATTGAGCTAATTTTTTTGTAAATTTGGGGTGCTGTCAATACAGAGAACAACGGCAAAAATCGGTGTTGCCTACACCGTGTAGTGCAAAATTTGCACCCTGTTGACTTCAATGGGGCATATTTTAAACCTGCTTTTACCCTCTTAACATCCTTGATGTGTCATTACAAGTGCCCAGCCAATGTGAGTGATTACTTTAGAGTTAACACGGGTGAATCTGACTGCAGTAGATGTGAAAAATATGAATAAAAATGAAGTTAATTCGGCCAGCGCTCATACCTGTATTTACATCCTGTTTTCGGTTGAAGTCCATAGTAATCAATTGTCGAGTTCACGCGCATATGTTTAGTTACCTATGATCACGCGCGTGAACTCGACAATCGACTACTTTGGACTTCAACCGAAAACAGGATGTAAATACAGGTATGAGCGCTGGCCGAATTAACTTCATTTTCATTCATATCTTTCACATCTACTGCAGTCAGATTCACCCGTGTTAACTCTAAAGGAATCACTCACATTGGCTGTGCACTTGTAATAACACATCAAGGATGTTAAGAGGGTAAAAGCAGGTTTAAAATATGCCCCATTGAAGTCAACAGGGTGCAAATTTTAAAAAGAGGATAACACGAGTAGTTATAACCCTATGGCACCTGTCAAAATGATTGATGACTTCCGGTCCCGCCCCCAGATAAGACATCTGGTCACCGCCCTTCCGGTTGTCCGTTGACTTGTCCCGCCCTTTCTGTCGTGTATAGATATGGATATGGATTGTCCTATCGAGCGTTCGTTCACGCGTTTTGACAGTTTTATCTACCGTATATGTTGTTTTTTATCTATTATCTTTCCGGCATATGTTGATGTTATGGTTTGCCCTATCGTCCTAGCTAGTCGTAGATCATGTGGTTTTGACAGAAAGTTTGAAGACCGTGTCACACCACCATTATCTCTTGTGCACACGAGTTGGGTGTATTTTCTGTGTTTGTGATCTGTTTTTGACTGAAAGTTTGAATTTGTTGTCCGGTTCAGTTATGTGTTTGTGTGTGTGTGTGTGTGTGTGTGTGTGTGTGTGTGTGTGTGTGTGTCTGGCTATATGGTATCACAAGTGGTGTTAGGAAATGTGTCAGCATCTGATATGATCCCCTCCACATTCCTGAGGTAACAGCAGAAGTGAGAAAAAAGAGAGTTGTTCCTAATCATGTTTTATATTTCACACAAATGATATACAATAATATCTTAGCAAAAATCTACTGAAACCATTTAATTCAGTTTTAGAGAAACAAAAGAATAAAATGAATAAGGATTTTACTAAATACTAAAGCCTATCACAAAAAAAAAGAGTTGAAAACATACTGTTCTTTAAAAAGTATAAATGAAAAGATTATAAAATAATTTAACCAAGGTTGAAAACCATTCAGTTCTTTATAAAAGTATATAATGAAATGCTTATAAAATAAATATCTTATTGATCCAATTGTTTTAGATAAACAAAAGAATAAAAATCATATTACATAAAACATTCTGTTCTTTAATAGTATATACAATTAAAAATCTACTGAAATTTCATTTTTAGATAAAAATAAAATTAATCTAAGTCTGCTGACTGAAGATTTCATGAAGCACCAGCCAAATGGTGTGTGTGTGTGTGTGTGTGTGTGTGTGTGTGTGTGTGTGTGTGTGTGTGTGTGACAGGTTCCGGTAAATTAGCGTGCCGCCATCTTTCTGAATTTATTTCAAAGCATAATCGTAAATATAATCTTTTAAAAGACTGTTTAAATCTTTAAAGTTTGAATACATACACATCTTCTATTTAAGATTACTGTAATGATTTTGTTTAACGGTGACCTAAATTATAATTGTTATTAAACAATGTCTGTTCAAAAACTTTAGACGGTTGAAAAACTGTACTTAGGCATCTTAAATCTCATTTATATGAAAAGATTCAATCAGCATTTTTTGTCCATGCGGGGTTTAAATTTTTATGGTGTGGGCTTTCCATAGCCATAATGATTTTTGTACCGTAACTGCATATTCAATCCCGTAGGCATACACCTAAACACAACCATCACAGAAAACTACATTTGTACATTTTCAAAAATGAAATAAGTAAATAAATAATTTAATAAAATGTAAACAAAGTTTTAGCTAAATAAATATATAAATAAAAAACTTGCATTTCCAGAGAGGTGAATGAACTGAAGCTTCAGGATATAGATATACATATGTAGGATATAGATATAGATATAGATATACATATGTAGGATATATGTAGGATATCTATTCAGGATATAGATATACAATGTCACAGTAAATCTAGTCTGCGTTCCAGAGTACATCCAGAGTTTATACTAAATTCATTTAAAAGTTTAAATGAGATATTATAAAATTAAAAGACTGTTTAAGTCAAATCTTTAAAGTTTTAGTGAAATCATATCTTCTATTTATCTTCTTAGAAGACTTATGTATTATTTTTACTAAACATCGTCTGTTCAAAAACTTTAGATTGTTAAAAAAATTTACTTAGGCATCTTAAATCTTATTTATACAAAATATTTCAAACAGTATTTTTGTCCATACAACATGTTTGTCACAATGCTTTGTTGTTGTGTTGTTTTTAAGAAAAACCTAGGACTCCACGTTGCTCTTATTTAGACTAAGTTGTATCATTTGAAAAATCACCACACAATTTCAGAGACGCGATGTGTGGTAAAGTTGGTCTTGAGCGAATATTTAATTTTACTCGTCTTCATAGCATGATCTTACTGGTAGCTATGATCTATTACACGTATAATATCATTTTTACTTGTATCTCCCGAACTATCCTTAATCAGTGCGAAAACATTTATGAGAATATACTATCGGTTATCTACTCAAAATATATGTAGAGAGGTTTAAATCCGGTGTTTAAAATCTGTCTGGTGGCTGCATGAACAGTCTTTGGGTAGAGCTATGTCAGGAAACATGCCCTTTGACCTCCTCGATTTTGTAGGCTTTATTTTTTTATTTTTTTTTTTTTTTTTTTTTTTTTTTCTTAAAGACCCTACAAGTTAGTCCTCCCAAAAGAATTTCTCCCATCTAGCGGTGAAATTCTATTTTGCATTTAAACGAATATTGCTCTCTAGCGCCTCGCTTTTTCAAATGCGGTAGCACATCATTGAGTTTAACTATACATGTTCTACCGTTATGCTGCCTATATAATGATTTACACAGCCAAGCAATACAAAAAAGCTTGTCATTTAGACCGTAACTTTGACTTACCTGTCGAGAAGAAAGCAGGCACCCTTTCATTAGCTCTTGCCACCTGGGAAAAGCTATCCCGATATTTATTTACATCCCGATAAATTAAATTTTTGCTTTTTGGCGACGAGGATTCCTTCTCCTGCATAACTATGATCCATCATTATATTGTACCGTGCAGTGCAGCCTTTCAAATGTGCCGGGGCAGTATCAACGCCTCTCATATGGTCTAGCGGTTAGGATTCCTGGTTTTTACCCAGGCGGCCCGGGTTCGACTCCCGGTATGGGAAGACCATTTTTTTTTATATTGCCAATAAAATTCAAGTTATTCAAGTTCATCAATAATCATTTTTAGTTATTCATAGTCTTAGAGGCCTACACGAACTGCAGAAACAAGCAGTTTCATTAAGATTCAGTACTGAATCATTTTCACAAATACAATTATATTGAATTCAGAAAATTTCACTATGGAATATCTATCATAATTTCAATTTAGTATGTCATCATTTCAATTTTCCATCTCATAATTATCTATCATAATTTCAATTTAGTATGTCATCATTTCAATTTTCCATCTCATAATAATGACGCATAGTCATAATTTTAATTTCAACTTTTTAAGTAATAATTTCAACTGTTTAAGTCATAATTATTACTTAATTCAGAATTACAATCTTTGTCAATTACGCCTTTTTAATGTAATACTTGAAACGTTTTTAAGTCATAATTTGGTAGTACTAATGTTGATGAAATCGTCATTTCACTCTACAGATAAGGCGTTGTCGGGAAAATTCGTTTCGCGTTCCTACCCCGAAGTGACAAAATAAAATAAAATTCTTTATCAAAATTTATAAGGAAAGACAAGTACTTTGTTTAGGCTTGGCTTTGTAGGGAATTCCAAACCTGCGCACATATATTCAAACGCACATAACTATAGAACCAATTCTAAATGCGCATGTGAACGCCATTACCGTTTCTCACAGGTTTGCGTTTAAAGTCTGTGTAGACTTAAATGATCGCTGCGACTAACTGTAAAGACTATGTGTTGCGACTAACTACAGTGTTGCGACAAACTGTTAGCTGGAAAATAACTTTATTAAAGAACCGCTATAAAGCCAAGACAATCTCTGTTACCTTAAATTATACGCTTATCTCTGTAAAGCTGCTTTGAAACAATCTACATTGTTAAAAGCGCTATATAAATGAAGATGACTTGACTTGACTACTATTTTGATGGCCCTTTTGAACGTGCTGTTGACTATAGTAGTGTCGCACCTGCATGTCCACTAACTCGCTTATGAGAGTCAGAGTGTGTAAAGTAAACTCTCATTATTGTTAGTAGACTATTAGTGGACTGGTAGGGTTAGAATAAGTTGAGATATAGTTGAGTTACTTATAGTCAGTAGAATATCTGTTTGGGAGCATCACAATAAAGAGTTAGCAGATATTAAGCACAGTCTATTTTTTCAGATGTTTAAATGACAAAATACCATTTTTTCAACCGAGTGAATCTAGGCCTTCAGAAGTCATAACTTCAGGGGTAGGCCAGTTGGCGAAAACACTGCGTGTGTAAAAATCAAATACTCTATTACACTTTTCAAAGGATAATCTACCTTTAAAGTTAGAATAAAAAGTTAAGTGTCACAAAGTCTGACACAAGGCCATTAACTGGTTCTTTTTGTTTTATAAATGTATTTTGCTTATTTATACAAATATCAACCTGAAAAATGAAAAATCAGAAAAAGAAGAAAAAAAAAACAGGGTTTTAAAATACAACTAAACCATGATAATGTTTAGTTTAGATGTTGATGACTAAGCTTCTGGCATATAGTGCAACCATGCAACAAGAAATCTAATATTGGAGTAATCTTTGCTAGGTCTCACTCACGACGCACAACTTTGTAAATAAAATAAAATAAAATATTATGGAAGTCATTGTACTGTAATTTAACCATATTTTATTGATTAATATTATGGCTTCATGTTGATTTAAAGTTTTTAATTGTTATTAACTAATACCTTTATCTTTTAACATCCGGCACAAAATGAAAGAGATGTATTATTTGGAGAAAAAAAAAAAAAAAAAAAATTGGAATGTTCACAATCACTATGCGTCAAAAACAGTATGCGTGTAAATAGTCGTGCAAAGTTCCACACCCTATGGACTAACTTTAAAAAACAAAACAAAAATACACATACATAAATATATATATAACATACACAAATCCTTTCTTAACTAAGCAACTGTTTCTTAAATTATCAGACACTCACCGCACTGATGTTAACATCACCATATATTGTGTTTTCTACCATGAGTGTAGTAACTATTGTCCCACCATTCTTCTGGGCAATTGTTAAGTTAAGCTGATTAGGGTTCTGAATTAATGGCTGTCCCAATGATGTAGAAATATTATGCTGTCGTCGTTGTGGAAGGTTGTTAGGCTGTTGATTTGTCATGTTTCCAGAATGTGTTTGAACGCTCAGCGTTTGAACGTCACCATCTGTTAAAAAATTAACAATTAAATACACAACCAAAACCATGTAAACATTATAGTAAAGCTTACTGAAGATTGAGAAACATATTGACTACTAACAAAGTAAATTATACATATTTCCTACGTTCGATATTCTTTTTTCTGATTTTTTTCACTATGGACTTGATCCTTTTTAATGCTGTTTTCTCTCCATATTTATTCTTTAGTTCCTCTACTGTGTCTTCCAACCTCCCTGTTGTTCTTCTCCAGCTGTGTTAACCAAAGACAAACAGTTAGAAGAATAAAATGTATGTACAATAGCAAAAATAAAGTTGCTCATTAGTTGTTAGGGTTAGATACACCTGTAGACCCATTCATACGCCAGTTCAAAGTCAATAAACCGGCTGATGCTGCAGGTGTTAGAGCACATGATCAGCGCCGCCGCTCCCACCACGCGCATCACGCACTGTGCGTAGGGCACCAAGTGCTGAGGGGGCACCAAAAATAGCCTAATGAATTTTTTTTTTTAAATGCCGGTATTATTTAATTAGCCTATAGAAATATTAGGCACATTTTAGCCATGTATATGTAACAAAAAAGGGGGAACAAGAAAGATATTTCTAGTCTAGAAAGTACACCCCCCCCCCCAGTGCCGGATGGTCCGTTCCGGTTGTTCGCGCGGGCGCCTGCCTGAAAAAAATGCGAGATGATGCCCGTGCATCACTTTCAGGTAAGTCCATGTTTAATCATTCATAAATACGGGAAATGTGCTGTGCTGGCATGTGCCAAAAAAATTTATTTTAAAAATAACTGACCTGACGCCAGCTAGCTGTTACTTTTTTTTTTTTTTTTACTATCTTTCTTTAGATATTGAGCAGTAGTTTATGGTTTATTTTGACGTGAGGGTGGTTACTTTCTCAGTAACGTTAACAGTTAGCAGTCAGTGCAGTGCACATGGTAGGCTAACAATTCCTGTTAAATATATATATATTTATAAAATATAAAATGTCATTATGAATGATATAAAGCAAACATTACTGTTGATTTGTGTGCATTATTGCACCTCATTCTATTATGCTTTATATTAGATTAGATTTAGATTTACATTTATTTATTCATTTAGCAGATGCTTTTATCTAAAGCGACTTACAAATGAGAACAATAGAAGCAGTTAAACTAACAGTAGGACAACAATATGCAAGTGCTATGCCTATGACCCTTCTCAGTTTAATCTAACGCAGATTTTTTTTATTTTTTTTATTTTTAATAATAGATAAGGAATAAAGGGGGAGAACTCCTTGGCTGCCATGCTTTCAGTTATAAATGTTATAATATTATAAATATATAATATTTTTCTGGTATAAGATTCTTTGTTTGAATATTTTGTCTCTTTCTATACTGATCCTTTTTCTTCGTATTTCTAAATTATTGCAGGGGCAATGCTGAGATATGTACGAGGAGGAGCACAAGGCCAAGAGGAAGATACAGATGACGAGCAGGAGGAGCAGCCATGTACAAGCAGTTCAGGCACACATCAACCCCAGCCGGACAGCAGGTCTGTAGACTCCACAATAGGACCAAGCCCTGATCAACCACCCTCATCCAGCAGTTTAGGGACAGATACACAACAGATAACCACCACCTCTGAAAGCACAAGTCCTGTCATCGAGAGTCCATCAGCAGGTGACAATGTAGAGACCTGTGTGCCCCCTCCAACTGATCCTGCTTTTTGGCCGTCAAAGGTTTTAGACGCAGATCGTGTTGAAATAGTACAAAGAGGCCCATTTAAAGTCCCATCAGATTTTAATTTTCCAAAGGGACTAGATGGCAGGGCGTTTCATAGTAGCCTACAATTCAAAACGTTCTCAAATGGAGAGAAAATCATGAGAAGTTGGCTTGTTTACTCACAACAGAACAATGCTGTGTTCTGTTTTGCGTGTAAGCTTTTCAGTTTGAAAGCTATAAAGCTGACTGCAGAGGGCCACAGTGACTGGTCCAACATAAACAGTAGTTTGAGGAGTCATGAATGTAGCTCAGACCATGCCCAGTGCATGTTTAAATGGAGAGAACTGGACATGCGTTTACAGACAAATATGACAATAGACCACCAGGCACTGACATTGCTGGAGGCAGAAAAAAGAAGGTGGCGAGATGTTCTCAAACGCTTACTTAAAATAACCCTATCTCTTGCCTCAAGGAATTTGTCATTTAGAGGCTCTTCACAGTGTCTGTATGAGCCAGACAATGGCAACTTCTTAAAGGAAGTGGAGCTTTTAGCCAGTTTTGATCCCGTGATGGAGAACCACCTGACCAAGATAACTGATGAAAGCTCCCGAACGCATTATCTTGGACAGCAGACACAAAATGAACTGATCCAGATCATCTCCACCAAAACATTACAAACAATCCAGACACAGATTCAGGAAGCGAAATATTTCTCCATTATTCTTGACTGTACACCTGATATAAGCCACAAGGAACAAATGTCCCTCATCGTGCGAATTGTTGATTTGGTGCCAAAGCCAAATATCAAGGAGTATTTCCTTGGTTATATGGAGGTGGTTGAAACAACTGGCCTGAACCTGTCTACTGTCCTTCTAGACAAGTTGAAGGAACTCAGCATTCCGTTTGATAATTGCCGCGGACAGGCCTACGACAATGGAGCAAACATGAAGGGGAAAAAGCAAGGAGTTCAGGCCCGACTGCTACAACTTAATTCGAGGGCGTTGTTTGTTCCTTGCGCAGCTCATTCGATTAATCTTGTCATAGCTGATGCTGCTAAGTCGTCCAGGGATGCCACTGGCTATTTTGGCTATTTGCAGAAGCTATTTTGTTTCTTCTCAGGAGCTACAAAGCGATGGAGCATCTTGAAAAAACACATCAACCTGACTGTGAAATCATGGAGTGATGTGAGGTGGGAGAGCAGGCTCAAGAGTGTCACAGCTGCCAGAAGCCAAATTAAAGAAATCAGAAATGCGCTCATCGAGGCTAGGCAAACTGTCAATGACTCAGTCGCAAAAATAGAGGCTCAAGCCCTGGCAGAAGAGGTGGCATCTTTTAGATTTCTGATCTGTTCTGTTGTCTGGTGTGAAATTCTTACGACCACTAACCAAGTAAACAAGCTTCTGCAGACTAGTTCAATGCAGCTTGACATTGCTGTCAGGCTCATTGACAAATTCCAAAACCTCCCTCTCCACATACAGGCACTCTGGATTTGCTGAGGCAGTGTCATCTGCCAAGGAGCTTTGTGAGGCCATGAACATAGACCCAGAGCTCAAGGAGAAAAGACTCAGGAACACAAAAAGGCAGTTTGCATATGAGACTGCTGACGAGCCCTTCAGTGATGCCCTCAAAAGGCTTGAGGTAACATTTTTCAATAGGGTTGTGGACTCAGCTTTGATGTCACTGCAGGAGCGTTTTGAGACCATGACCCAGGTCAGAGACAAATTTGGAGTGCTGCTCGATTTCAGCAGAGTGCACGGAATGTCCAAGGAGGACTTACAAAAAAAATGCATTTAAGTGCAGAAGACACTGACTGAGGAAGGAAATTCTGATATTGATGGACTTGAAATGGTTCAGGAAATCATCAACCTTCCTCAACTGTCCCCACAGACAACTGCCTTGGAGTTGCTCACATTTCTCCATGAGAATAGCCTTCAAGAGGTGTATCCAAATCTCTGGGTTGCTCTTAGAGTTGCATTAACTCTCCCTGTTACAGTTGCCTCTGCTGAGCGAAGTTTTTCAAAACTAAAGCTCATTAAAACATACTTGCGTTCAACAATGGGGCAGGAACGTCTAAGTGGTCTTGCTGTCATCAGCATCAATGGTGAAGTGGCTCAGAAGCTGTCATATGATGACCTAATTAGTGATTTTGCAGCGAGGAAATGCAGACGTGTGGTTCTATAGAGCCTCCCAAAACTGGTGGAAATGCTTGATCCATACAGAATAGCATTATGGATCCCTCAAAATGTATGTCTTTGGTTTATTTTGACAATTTGGTCTAAGAAGATTTTGCACTTTACTTGATTGTGTGTTTTTTGCTGTTCTACATAGCCTACTGTGTTTACAAAGTAAGTAAAGTTGTGACTTTTAGTCCTCTAAATCTTTGTTTTATTTAAGAAGACTGACTATTCTTGTTTGTACTTATTAATTATTTAATTTAATTTATTTTAATTTTTATTGAATTTGCAAAAAAAAAAAAGTCTGGATTATTTTGATAATTTTTTATTTTGCTATTCTGTTTACTGTTTACAAAGTCAGCAAAGCTGTGAAGATTTTACTTTCTTTTATTAGTGTTCTTAAGTTTTATACTGTGATGCTGCTATTGTGTGTTGTTGGTATTGAGTTATGTTTGATAATAAAAAGTTAAACTGGCAAAAAAAAACTTTTTTTTTTTTTTGTTGTTTTTTTTTCTCTCGGGGTCGGGGTGGGGGGCATCATAAAATAATTATGCTTAGGGCACCAAAATGGCTAGCAGCGGCACTGCACATGATGGACAGTGAACAGATGCACAGCAGGTTAAACCAGAGTTAAAACAATAGTCTATGTTAGGACAATAACAATAATAGTCTATGTTAGGACAATAACAATAATAGTCTATGTTAGGACAATAGTATGTTCACAGGAGCCGCTGCGAGCGAGTTCCAGCTGATAAAGTGCGAAATAAGGTGCAAGTAGCTAAACTAAGCATTTCATATTTGACAGCTTATTTGAGAAATGTTAAACAATGACAAAAATAATCAGCCAGACTAATCAACTTTTTTTCTAATTTCACCATTTTGAACTTAAAATAGACCTATATAATACATGTGATTTAATGTGAGAGGGAAGAAACAAATAACAGCCATTTTCAGCATATTAGGCATAAAATTAATAATGAATGTGTACATATTGTGAATTCATTTAATAAACATTTACCTAACATCCATAGCCTTCAGTAAATTAAGGTTAGGCAAAGTTCCTTTTTAACTCTGCCCCCCCCCCCCCTGCTCTGGTTAGAGCTTTGGAGCGCTTAAAAGTGTGGGGCTCAAAAATAAGTGTCATTTGGAACTGTTTATAGTTATTTTTATCAAAAATATGTTGATAATGATTAAAAACTTCAGTGCCCTTCGAAGGCACCATTTTAGATAGTTTGGCACTCATGGGATCTTTACACTTTCCCCCGGATATCTGTTTCCTACTGTTAGCTGTAATGTTAGTGAACTCTAGGTCTTCTCTTTGCGCATATACGACAGTATTCGCATGAATTGGCTTGATTTCATAAAATGATGGTTTAAACCATCATCTTCATGTGAGACATTTACATTATATTATTATACCGCCCTAGTTTTAAATAGCGCTAAAATGTATATTTTATATCTTAACCCTTTATGCGGATATAGAATGCCGCACAAGGTTCTCTGTTCTCTGGTTCTATGTTTTTAAAAACTATTTAAACCTCCATAATGCACGCCAAAACAGCAGCGCGGAGATGTGAAGCTTTCCTGATGACAACCCCCCCCCCCCCCCCCCCCGTACATTCTACACAACAGTGGGGCGAGGGGGCGGACCCCAGTCGTTGTCCTGATAAATATTTCAGGACATCACACGCTCTAGCTCTACTAGCCGCGGACTGCTGTGCTACTGCGACATCTCAGTGATCAAAAGTTGAAAGTCCTGTTTGCCTGAACCTGACGCAAACTTCCAACCCAAAACCACAAGGCTTGGATAATTGTCCCGCAAGGACTCACTCAGGACATTCCAGGAAAATTTGAAAAAAATTCGAAAAGTTGAAAAATGGCGACGCAAAACCTAAAGGAGAGCGACTCCCCGTTGAGTTCTGGCGATACGGGGTACAATTATCCTCCGGTGTGTGAGTGTGCCACGGGCAAAGAGTGTCGTTTAAGAGCTGCGCTGGACTCTATGTTTAAAGATCATTTTAGAGGCCAAATGGTTGGCTTGATGCACAGGATTATCGACGCTGCGTGTGGTATGAAAAAAGATTGTACGCAGGACACCAAACGTGTGACAAATCTCAAAAATGAAATGGATGACGTAAGAGGCTTGATAAAGTCATGGCCTGATGTAACGCCCATGTTTTTTGACGGCAAAGAGCCGATCGGCGTAATCCTCAGAAAAGTTCTGGATGTGTTGCGTGAATATTGTGACGAATTTGAAATTGACAAAATTCTCGCTATATGGACATTTGTAACGGATCTCTGTGTGTCACTGGTGTCAAAAAATGCAAAAACTGACGTTGGTGAATTAGTTGAAAGTCTGGTCAACTATACCCTGGAGCAAAACATGATAGCCTGCAGAGATTTTCTATTCTGGTTAGACCATCTGTAAATGTCTTTCACTCAAATGTCTTCTTCTTCAATGTATGAAAGTATAATGTTGAAATATTTTTTTTTTACAAAAATGACTATTGTGGTAATGTCTGGGCTCATAAAAAATAGTATTATAATAGTATACATAATAATAATATTTAGAATAATTAAAAATACTACATGATTTAAAAGATTAAATATTTCAATATTTCAATATTTGTTTTCTACATTTTAATTACTGTATTCCCCAAGTGGCAACTATTTCCAAGATGTGAATACCTGAAATCGTGCGGAGATTTTTCAAATGATACAACTAATTTGCCCCGCTGTGTACAGAACAGAAAAAATTACATTTTGTGGTGTTGAACAAAATTTGATTTTGTTCTTAGCATCGGGTCCTGGATCATAGAGGGTATTTAATAAGTTTAATAAGATTATGTGTTCGGACGACTAGACACTAGTCATGGGATGTCCGTCAGAGAGAAGGGCTTGAGTGGTCACATTTTTATGTCTTCATCCAGAGCCTTCATCAAAAGTGCCTTTTCCCCACACTTCGCAACGTAGCCATCCTACAGCTTTCTGTAACATCGACCACCACGGCATCCGTTTCAGGCCAAATGGAGGAGAAGGTGGGTTACTTAAACACGGCATTCAGCAACCTGGCCCTCTCCAGTCCTATTTCCTACCGTGGAGTTGAGGATATGTCTCACCAGCGCCCTCCGGCTTGTCACAATCTTGGCATGCGTCGGGAACAGGAACGCCTTGACACCTTTCAGAATTGGACTTTTGCACCAGTAACTCCAGCCGAGCTTGCAAAAAGTGGTTTCTACTACCTTGGCCAGGGCGACAGAGTGGCTTGCTTCAGTTGTGGAGGCCAGCTTAGCAACTGGGAACCGGGAGATCGTGCAGTATCAGAACACCAGAGGCATTACCCCCACTGCCGCTTCGTTCGAGGTGACCGTGCAGATAATGTACCTTTATCTGGTGGCGGTCTTTCGAATGTATCTAACTCGGCAATGCAACAGTGTGAAGAAAGGTCGCTCACATTTGTCAACTGGCCCTCAAGAATAATTGTTCGACCAGACCAATTGGCTAAGGCTGGTTTTTACTATGTTGGTCGTAATGATGACGTGAAGTGCTTTTGTTGCGATGGTGGACTCAGATGTTGGGAGTCTGGTGATGATCCATGGGTAGAACATGCCAAGTGGTTTCCAAGATGTGAATACCTCTTGCAAGAAAAGGGCCAAGAGTTTGTTCATCAGATTCAAGCAAGATTTCCAAGACTATTTGAACAGCTATTGACTAATGGAGACAGCTACTCAAGAGAATTTGTGAGAGAACAAGAGAACAATCCTGTGGTGAAGTCTGCTTTAGAGATGGAATTTGAGTGTGGCCTGATGGCCCAGACAAATGAAGCAGCATCCCCGAGTCAAGATCTTTCAGACTTGTCTATGGAGGAACAGTTAAGTAGACTTCAAGAGGAGCGCACATGCAAAGTTTGCATGGATAAGGAAGTGAACATTGTCTTCATCCCCTGTGGTCACCTAGTTGTGTGCAAAGAATGTGCGCCTTCTCTGCGCAAGTGTCCCATATGTAGAGGCTTGGTCAAAGGCGCTGTCCGTACTTTCCTATCATAAAGTTTTCCTATCATTTGGATTTGCAAATTTACATTTAACTTAATGAATAAAAACAAAGGAGAAGTTTATTATTTTCGCTCAATCCAGTGACAAAATGTGATTAAACATGGGTGAATTGTTCACCATAAGTTCTGTAACTAACATTTAGAAAGTAGCTAGGATGTATTTCATTTTGCGCATGCTTTAAGTTAATTTGACCGACTATGAAGATGTTAAAGTTCAAATTAGAGTTAAAATTAAAATAAATATCGCATTAAACAAATTATTACCAAATTCAGGGGTGTTTAATAACTTCAATAGTTATCAAGCACCAGCTGATTTAAGTTTTTCTTCAAACAAAAGTAAGTTTCTGATAAATCATCGTACACATACATGTGTTTTGTTGTATGCACAGATTTTGAGGGTCGCTTATAGAAAGAGGCGTCCTTGTCTTTGTTTCGCGGTATTTTTAAAAACATAGAACCAGAGAACAGAGAACCTTGTGCGGCATTCTATATCCGCATAAAGGGTTAAGATATAAAATATACATTTTAGCGCTATTTAAAACTAGGGCGGTATAATAATATAATGTAAATGTCTCACATGAAGATGATGGTTTAAACCATCATTTTATGAAATCAAGCCAATTCATGCGAATACTGTCGTATATGCGCAAAGAGAAGACCTAGAGTTCACTAACATTACAGCTAACAGTAGGAAACAGATATCCGGGGGAAAGTGTAAAGATCCCATGAGTGCCAAACTATCTAAAATGGTGCCTTCGAAGGGCACTGAAGTTTTTAATCATTATCAACATATTTTTGATAAAAATAACTATAAACAGTTCCAAATGACACTTATTTTTGAGCCCCACACTTTTAAGCGCTCCAAAGCTCTAACCAGAGCAGGGGGGAGGGGGAGGGGGGAGGGGGGAGGGGTGGGGGGGGGCAGAGTTAAAAAGGAACTTTGCCTAACCTTAATTTACTGAAGGCTATGGATGTTAGGTAAATGTTTATTAAATGAATTCACAATATGTACACATTCATTATTAATTTTATACCTAATATGCTGAAAATGGCTGTTATTTGTTTCTTCCCCTCTCACATTAAATCACATGTATTATATAGGTCTATTTTAAGTTCAAAATGGTGAAATTAGAAAAAAAGTTGATTAGTCTGGCTGATTATTTTTGTCATTGTTTAACATTTCTCAAATAAGCTGTCAAATATGAAATGTTTAGTTTAGCGACTTGCACCTTATTTCGCACTTTATCAGCTGGAACTCGCTCTCAGCGGCTCCTGTGAACATACTATTGTCCTAACATAGACTATTATTGTTATTGTCCTAACATAGACTATTATTGTTATTGTCCTAACATAGACTATTGTTTTAACTCTGGTTTAACCTGCTGTGCATCTGTTCACTGTCCATCATGTGCTCTAACACCTGCAGCATCAGCCGGTTCATTGACTTTGAACTGGCGTATGAATGGGTCTACAGGTGTATCTAACCCTAACAACTAATGAGCAACTTTATTTTGGCTATTGTACATACATTTTATTCTTCTAACTGTTTGTCTTTGGTTAACACAGCTGGAGAAGAACAACAGGGAGGTTGGAAGACACAGTAGAGGAACTAAAGAATAAATATGGAGAGAAAACAGCATTAAAAAGGATCAAGTCCATAGTGAAAAAAATCAGAAAAAAGAATATCGAACGTAGGAAATATGTATAATTTACTTTGTTAGTAGTCAATATGTTTCTCAATCTTCAGTAAGCTTTACTATAATGTTTACATGGTTTTGGTTGTGTATTTAATTGTTAATTTTTTAACAGATGGTGACGTTCAAACGCTGAGCGTTCAAACACATTCTGGAAACATGACAAATCAACAGCCTAACAACCTTCCACAACAACGACAGCATAATATTTCTACATCATTGGGACAGCCATTAATTCAGAACCCTAATCAGCTTAACTTAACAATTGCCCAGAAGAATGGTGGGACAATAGTTACTACACTCATGGTAGAAAACACAATATATGGTGATGTTAACATCAGTGCGGTGAGTGTCTGATAATTTAAGAAACAGTTGCTTAGTTAAGAAAGGATTTGTGTATGTTATATATATATTTATGTATGTGTATTTTTGTTTTGTTTTTTAAAGTTAGTCCATAGGGTGTGGAACTTTGCACGACTATTTACACGCATACTGTTTTTGACGCATAGTGATTGTGAACATTCCAATTTTTTTTTTTTTTTTTTTTTTCTCCAAATAATACATCTCTTTCATTTTGTGCCGGATGTTAAAAGATAAAGGTATTAGTTAATAACAATTAAAAACTTTAAATCAACATGAGGCCATAATATTAATCAATAAAATATGGTTAAATTACAGTACAATGACTTCCATAATATTTTATTTTATTTTATTTACAAAGTTGTGCGTCGTGAGTGAGACCTAGCAAAGATTACTCCAATATTAGATTTCTTGTTGCATGGTTGCACTATATGCCAGAAGCTTAGTCATCAACATCTAAACTAAACATTATCATGGTTTAGTTGTATTTTAAAACCCTGTTTTTTTTTCTTCTTTTTCTGATTTTTCATTTTTCAGGTTGATATTTGTATAAATAAGCAAAATACATTTATAAAACAAAAAGAACCAGTTAATGGCCTTGTGTCAGACTTTGTGACACTTAACTTTTTATTCTAACTTTAAAGGTAGATTATCCTTTGAAAAGTGTAATAGAGTATTTGATTTTTACACACGCAGTGTTTTCGCCAACTGGCCTACCCCTGAAGTTATGACTTCTGAAGGCCTAGATTCACTCGGTTGAAAAAATGGTATTTTGTCATTTAAACATCTGAAAAAATAGACTGTGCTTAATATCTGCTAACTCTTTATTGTGATGCTCCCAAACAGATATTCTACTGACTATAAGTAACTCAACTATATCTCAACTTATTCTAACCCTACCAGTCCACTAATAGTCTACTAACAATAATGAGAGTTTACTTTACACACTCTGACTCTCATAAGCGAGTTAGTGGACATGCAGGTGCGACACTACTATAGTCAACAGCACGTTCAAAAGGGCCATCAAAATAGTAGTCAAGTCAAGTCATCTTCATTTATATAGCGCTTTTAACAATGTAGATTGTTTCAAAGCAGCTTTACAGAGATAAGCGTATAATTTAAGGTAACAGAGATTGTCTTGGCTTTATAGCGGTTCTTTAATAAAGTTATTTTCCAGCTAACAGTTTGTCGCAACACTGTAGTTAGTCGCAACACATAGTCTTTACAGTTAGTCGCAACGATCATTTGATCATTTGAAATATTTTGTATAAATAAGATTTAAGATGCCTAAGTACACTTTTTTAACAATCTAAAGTTTTTGAACAGACGATGTTTAGTAAAAATAATACATAAGTCTTCTAAGAAGATAAATAGAAGATATGATTTCAATAAAACTTTAAAGATTTGACTTAAACAGTTTTAATTTTATAATATCTCATTTAAACTTTTAAATGAATTTAGTATAAACTCTGGATGTACTCTGGAACGCAGACTAGATTTACTGTGACATTGTATATCTATATCCTGAATAGATATCCTACATATATCCTACATATGTTTATCTATATCTATATCTATATCTATATCCTACATATGTATATCTATATCCTGAAGCTTCAGTTCATTCACCTCTCTGGAAATGCAAGTTTTTTATTTATATATTTATTTAGCTAAAACTTTGTTTACATTTTATTAAATTATTTATTTACTTATTTCATTTTTGAAAATGTACAAATGTAGTTTTCTGTGATGGTTGTGTTTAGGTGTATGCCTACGGGATTGAATATGCAGTTACGGTACAAAAATCATTATGGCTATGGAAAGCCCACACCATAAAAATTTAAACCCCGCATGGACAAAAAATGCTGATTGAATCTTTTCATATAAATGAGATTTAAGATGCCTAAGTAAATAATTTCCATGCTGGTCTATGCTGGTTTATGCTGGTCTATGCTGGTTTGGTGCTGGTTTAGCTGGTGGACCAGCAAGACAATGCTGGTCTAGCAGCATGGTTTTCCTGGTCTACCAGCATGGTCTTGCTGGTGATGCTGGTCTACCAGCATGGTCTTGCTGGTGATGCTGGTCTACCAGCATGGACTTGCTGGTGATGCTGGACTACCAGCAAGGTCTCATTAATGATGCTGGTCTACCAGCATGGTCTTGCTGGTGATGCTGGTCTACCAGCATGGTCTTGCTGGTGATGCTGGTCTACCAGCAAGGTCTCATTAATGGTGCTAGTCTACCAGCAAGGTCTCATTAATGGTGCTGGTCTACCAGCATGGTCTTGCTGGTGATGCTGGTCTACCAGCAAGGTCTCATTAATGATGCTGGTCTACCAGCATGGTCTTGTGTGATTTACTTTAGCTCATTATTTTGTACACATTTATGCAGCCAGTACTTACATGGTCCATTTAATAAGTTAACTTGTTTAAATTACTAAAAAAGAAGACAGTTAAATAGAAATTAGGCTAGCAATGTCAAGAAGTTCTTTAAGGGCAGTACATAAATACTTGGCCAACACATAACACTATTTTTCTCATACAAATTCATTACAATAAATAAACTAAAGATTCTTAGAACATAAGCATCTGTTCGAAATAAGTTTATTACTGCAACAGAATATTTACATGTTACATTCACATTTATAGGAATTACTTGATACCATTACTACCAAGACAATATATACAGTGCATTCAGTATTCACATTAATAAATTATAATGCTTAAAGGAGAACTCCGGGAATTTTTTAAGTTTAAAAAACAGTCAGTTAACAAGCAATGTACACCAATATAAGAGATCACATTAACATGTTCCTACAAGCATCCAGTGTCAATGTATTGTGGAGGATGTTTAATCAAAAATTAAACACTTACATTTAAAGCAATAAAAACACTTTGAAATAAAATAAAAATTAAACACTGGGGGGTGTTTGATAGTAATGATAAGCCCTGTCTGTTTTTTCTTTTCTGTTTTTTTTTTTCAGGTCAAGGTCAAGGTAACTTTATTTATATAGCATGTTTACAACAGCCACTTGGCTGACCAAAGTGCTTTACAGTGCTTTGGTTGAACAACCAGATTAAAGATTAAAATAAAAATAAAAATAAAAATAAAATTAAAAATAAATAAATAGTACCTACATAGTGTAACGGTGACTGACTCGGTTGAATGTTTGAATCCATTTGCAGTGCTTTATTTCACACAGCAGTACAAACAAATAGAAAATCAAGGTGAGTATCGTAGTCAACAAATGCAGGGTCAATAACAGTAGAAGCAGTCCAAAATAGCAAACAAGTCCAAATCCGATAATCCAAAATCGTGGTCACAAACAGGCAATATCACAAAACCAAAATAGGGATAAGCAAAAACACTCGAAGGAGACAGGGTAAACTGGCAATACTTCGCAACATGATGTACAAACAACATTGCTTATAACTGATAGGAACAGGAAGTGATGTGGCAGTATTCAGTATTCAGGGGATGGCTCCCTCTGGCGGTTGAAGGACTGAATGGCAGATGCAGATGTTACAGAATCCCCCCTCCTATGAACACCTCCAGGTGTTCTTCGTGGACGTCCCCTTGGTCTGGGTGCCGGTTGATCAGGGTGTGCCTGGTGAAAATCCTGGATCAAGGATGGGTCTAAGATGTCCTTGGCAGCCAGCCATGATCTCTCTTCTGGGCCATAGCCCTCCCAGTCCACTAGGTATTGCAACCGGCCCCCACGATGCCTGGACTCCAGGATTTCCTTTACCAGGTAAGCCGGAGCTCCATCAATCTCAAGTGGTGGGGGGGGTTCTCTCTCCTCCGTAGTGGGGCCGGAAGTAGGGTGGACCGGTTTTAACAGAGATGCATGAAAAGAAGGAGATATACGATAATGAGCAGGAAGCTCTAGCCTGTATGTAACTGGATTAATTTGTCGTAAGATACGAAACGGGCCTACATACCGTGGGCTGAGCTTCCTGCTGGGCAACCGCAGCCGTAGATCACGAGTTGACAACCAGACCTTCTGCCCCGGCTGGTAGTTTGGATGGGGACGCCTCCTGCGGTCTGCTTTAATTCTCTGGGCTCTGATTGCCCTCTGCAGTCTCACATGGGCACTGTCCCACACCCGTTCACTTCTTCTGACCCAGTCGTCCACCGCAGGCACCTCCGAAGGTTCTCCAGACCAAGGGAACATGGGAGGCTGATACCCTAGAACACACTTGAAGGGGGTGAGTCCTGTAGATGAATGGGTGAGTGAATTCTGTGCATATTCCGCCCAAGGTAAAAAGTCACTCCAGCGTTGCTGCTCTCGACTGCAGTAAGATCTGAGATACCGCCCCAATTCTTGATTCAACCTCTCAACCTGTCCATTAGCCTGGGGATGATAGCCAGAAGTTAAGCTTACATTTATGTCCAATTGTTTACAGAAAGCTTGCCATACACGGGATGTGAACTGTGAACCCCTGTCAGAAACTATATCCTCCGGTATTCCATAAGCACGAAAAACATGGTGAAATAACGCTTGTGCAGTTTCCATTGCTGTAGGTAAGCCTTTTAGTGGAATTAGCCGACATGCCTTTGAGAAACGATCTATAATTGTTAGAATTGTGGTGTTACCATTGGAGCAGGGCAGATCTGTAACAAAATCCACAGCCAGATGAGACCAGGGGCGCTGAGGGATTGGCAGGGGTTCTAGAAGACCAGCTGGTAGTTCCCGGGGTGTCTTGGACTGAGCACACACACTGCAAGACTTGACATACTCAGAGACATCATTAATTAAATTAGGCCACCAAAAGGAGTTACGCACCAGTTCAATTGTCCGTTGAATGCCAGGATGCCCGGAACTCAGCGATGTGTGCACCCATTGCGTGATTCGTTGGCGAAGAGACCTTGGGACAAAATGCCGGCCAGGAGGACATTCAGGAGGAGATGGCTCTGTCTGTTGTTCTCGTTGTAATTCTTCCATCATATCCCAACGAATCGGTGCCACAATGACTGAAGGAGGTAGAATTGGTCCTTGGCAGCAGGAAGTTTCATTTGAGTCATACCTTCGTGAAAGGGCATCAGCCTTACTGTTCTTGCTTCCCGGGCGATAAGTGACTGTGAACTGAAATCTTGTAAAAAATAATGACCACCGGGCCTGTCTTGGATTGAGACGCTTTGCACACCTGATATATTCCAGATTCTTGTGGTCTGTAATGACTTGAAATGAATGGCGAGCTCCCTCCAACCAGTGTCTCCATTCTGCCAGTGCTGCTTTTATGGACAACAGTTCCTTATTACCAATATCATAGTTCCTCTCTGCAGTAGTCAGTTTCCTGGAGAAAAAAGCACAAGGAAACAATTTACCTGGGTTACCATGTCTCTGAGATAATACTGCTCCAATGCCAAAGTCAGAAGCATCTACTTCCACAATGAATGGTAAGTCCGGATCTGGATGTTTCAGGATTGGGGCTGTAGTAAAGCTGGTCCTTAGGGCTTCAAAGGCCAACTGTGCATGCTGAGTCCATAACAATTTCTTTGGTTTTCCCTTAAGTAGTGATGTAAGGGGGCTTGCGATGGTACTGTAATTGCGGATAAACCTCCTATAAAAATTTGCAAATCCCAAAAATCTCTGCAATTCCTTGACCGTGGTAGGACGTGGCCACTCCGTGACAGCTCTGACCTTTGCTGTATCCATCTCCACTCCTTTATGACTGATCTTGTATCCGAGGAAGGTGGTGTTAGAAACGTGAAATTCACATTTCTCGGCTTTGACGTATAGATGGTTAGCCAGCAGTCGAGACAGGACATTTCTTACATGATGGATATGTTGCTCACGTGTCTTAGAATAGATCAAAATGTCATCAATGTAGGCAATGACGTAGTGGTTCAGAACATCACGGAAAATCTCATTTATAAATGATTGAAACACGGAAGGAGCATTAGACAGGCCATAAGGCATAACAGAATATTCATAGTGCCCCCTGGTGGTGATAAAAGCTGTCTTCCATTCATCACCTTCTCTGATTCGGATTAAATTATAGGCACTGCGTAGATCTAATTTAGTGAAGATGGTGGCTTCTCGTAACTGTTCTAATGCAGAAGGAACTAATGGGAGTGGGTACCTGTTCTTAATGGTGACTGAATTGAGACCACGGTAATCTATGCAGGGGCGTAAACCTCCATCTTTCTTTTCCACAAAGAAAAAACCGGAAGCAGCGGGTGAGGTGGAAGGACGGATGAAGCCAGATTCCAAAGCCTCCTCGATATAATTCTCCATGGCTTGTGTTTCAGGAATGGTTAGTGGATAGACCTTGCTCTTAGGGGGTGCAGTGTTGGGTAACATTTCAATTGCACAATCCCATGGGCGATGAGGAGGTAGTTGGGTGGCTTTGGTCTTGCTGAAGGCCTCGCTGTAGTCAGAATACTCTGGGGGAATATACACATGATCATTAGTTACAGGACTCTCGATACTTGTGGTTAGACAAGGGTGTTGTGTCCGAATTTGGAGGCAACGTGAGAAACAATGTGGTGACCATTTTGTGAGCTCCTTGGAACTCCATGAAATCTGTGGGTCGTGAATGGTCAGCCATGGATTTCCTAGGATTATCGGATGCTGGGGCGTTGATGTCACATACAAGGAGATGGTTTCTGAGTGAAACAGGCCTATCTTGATGGTAACTGGAACAGTTTGATGAGTAATTCCTTTTCCAATAGGTTGACTATTAATGGCTGTAATGTTAATCGGTGGTATGCAAGGGATAACAGGTAATTTGAGTTCATGGACCAGTTCATGATGAATCAGATTTAATGCTGAGCCAGAGTCAATTAACGCTGGAACACATTGAGAAGAATTAGCATATGTGAGCGTGATAAGAAGAGAAAAACATTTAGTCAACATCATAGGCAATGGGGTACTCACTTTGGTTTGGACTGGTTTACTAGGGCATGAACGACACTGATGACCCGGCTGACCACAGTAGAAGCATAGCCTGTTCACTCTGCGTCGTTCCCGTTCTTCCACAGATACCTTGGTGAATCCGATCTGCATGGGTTCAACTGGTTCCTGAATATTGGTAGCTGGGATAACATTTGAAGTTGCCAATGAACTTGGTGGATTATTACGTTGAAGATTATCAACCTTAATAGCCATTGAGATGAGTTGACTGAGATCTGAACCCACATCCTTGCATGCCAGCTCAGCCTGTAATGTATGACTCAGACCCTGCTTGAACACTGGTTTCAACGCAACCTCATTCCAGCCACTTTGTGCTGCAAGCGTACGAAACTCAACGGCATAATCGGCTGCTGAGCGATTTCCTTGACGTAACTGTAGCAATTGTAAAGAAACATCTCTTCCTCCCGCGGGATATTCAAAGACTTCTCGTATTTGTTTGGAGAAATAATCAAACGAGGTTCTCAGTTGGTCGTTATGATCCCAAACAGCAGATGCCCAATCGAGGGCTTTTCCAGTTAACAGTGACATCATGAATGAGCACTTGATTGAATCTCTTAAAAAAGCCTCCGGCTGATTCTCAAAATAGATAGTGCATTGACGCAAAAACCCTCTGCATCTTTCAGCTGTGCCATCAAACTTGTCAGGTAAAGAAAATCTTACCGTATCATGCCTGATCGGTGGAAGAGATTGAATGTACCGTGTGAGATGTTCGTTTGCAGCCCGTAGAGATGAAAGTTGGCCTTGAAAATCTGTGATCCTTTCATTTTGATAGGCAAACGCAGCCTGTAGTTGCGTTATCTCTGCTGGATTCTGATCAGGCGAAGTATTCTGTAACGGTGACTGACTCGGTTGAATGTTTGAATCCATTTGCAGTGCTTTATTTCACACAGCAGTACAAACAAATAGAAAATCAAGGTGAGTATCGTAGTCAACAAATGCAGGGTCAATAACAGTAGAAGCAGTCCAAAATAGCAAACAAGTCCAAATCCGATAATCCAAAATCGTGGTCACAAACAGGCAATATCACAAAACCAAAATAGGGATAAGCAAAAACACTCGAAGGAGACAGGGTAAACTGGCAATACTTCGCAACATGATGTACAAACAACATTGCTTATAACTGATAGGAACAGGAAGTGATGTGGCAGTATTCAGTATTCAGGGGATGGCTCCCTCTGGCGGTTGAAGGACTGAATGGCAGATGCAGATGTTACACATAGGTACTATCGATCGCGCTCTTTAAGATCACTAAATTCGAGGCTTCTGGTCATACCTAGGATATCCAGATCCACCAAAGGAGGGAGAGCATTTTCACATTTAGCACCAAAACTCTGGAATAGCCTTCCTGATACTGTTCGTTGCTCAGATTCGCTCTCCCAGTTTAAAACTAGATTAAAGACGCATCTCTTCAGCCAGGCATTCATATAATATTTTAATCTTACAGTTAAATCCGGTCTCTACTTCATAAACGCCAGAGGAGAACTGGCCCCCGACTGAGCCTGGGTTCTCCCAAGGTTTTTTTTTTCTCCATTAGGTCACCTAATGGAGTTTTTCGGTTCCTTGCCACTGTTGCCTTTGGCTTGCTCAGTTGGGGATACTTAATTTGATTAATCGATTCAACAGTGCTATTGATCTGCATTACCAAACGTGGATGTTTTACACCAGAAACAAACACTGATGTACTATTTTATTTAATACTGTGAAGCTGCTTTGATACAATCTGTATTGTGAAAAGCGCTATATAAATAAAGTTGACTTGACTTGACTTGACATAGCAACACATAAAACACAATAGAAACAGCAAAGCTGAGAACAATCATTAAAACAGGAGTAGCAAGGCAGTATCAGACTCAAATATAATATAGTCGAACATAAATGTCGAAGCAGTATCAGACTCAAATATAAAATAGTCGAACAGAAGTGTTGAAGCAGTATCAGACTCAAAGATAATATAGTCGAACAGAAATGTCGAAGCAGTATCAGACTCGAAGATAATATAGTCGAACAGAAATGTCGAAGCAGTATCAGACTCAAAGATAATATAGTCGAATAGAAATGTCGAAGTAGTATCAGACTCAAATATAATATAGTCGAACAGAAATGTCGAAGCAGTATCAGACTCAAATATAATATAGTCGAACAGAAATGTCGAAGCAGTATCAGACTCAAATATAATATAGCTTAGTTGAATAGAAATGTCGAAGCAGTATCAGACTCAAATATAATATAGCTTAGTTGAATAGAAATGTCGAAGCAGTATCAGACTCAAAGATAATATAGTCGAACAGAGGTGTCAATAAAGTATCAGACTCAAATAAAGAATGCAAAAAAGGAGTGGCAAAACAGTATCAGACAGATATGAAATAGTAAGTCACCCAGAGAAGGGAGATCAATAAGCTAGAGAAAAAGAGGCTTGAGTGTGAATGTCCTCCTAGATATTTCTTCGGAAATAGGTCTTTAATTAGATATTATTTCTCCCACCCCCTCCTGTTATCACATGACCCAAGTTCACATTTAGGCCGTCTAATGACACCTTAACCAGTTCCATTCATGGAAAGGTCTTCGCACTCAAGGCCAGAAATCATATTAAACAGAAAGGGCTTATATTAACACCAACAACTCACAGAATGACCATCTAAGATTAAGACTAGTCTCTCTCATATGCATTTGGAAAGTCACAAATGTACGTCTGATCACCCGTTTTCAAAACCATGCATTTCTGCTCTAACCGGTCTACTGAAATCAGACACACTGGCGAAAAAAGGCTTCCACTTACTAGTCGGATATGTGACACAAACCCATAACCTTGTGATAAAGGAAAGGAGGCATTTGTATAGAGCTTTTTGAAAAGGACAGCAATTTCTGTACCCCCTTCTGAAGGAAAGGATACAATATTCTGGATTTCTCCATAAACACCATCACTCATCTTTGCAAAAAAGTCTCTGCGTCTCTTACTGAGGCTATAGCTTTTGCTGGTATAAACCAGTCCTTTATGCACCATTCTCCTGTGCACTACTATTTCGTCTGGTGGATGTTTCTGTGCAGAAATGAAGGCTCTTTTTTCATCATCAGTAGTCTCTGTCACTCTGCCACTATCCAGAACAGTTGTGTCTTGACATTTTGTGAAACTCTTTACTCTTCGGTCATTTGTCATTTCCAAACAGAACTCCTTAACTTGCTCACTAACTGCATACCTTGTGGTAAAGAGTGGTATTGCTCTGTGCAACAGGAATTTGTTCACAATCTGCAGAGCTACACACTTTGTTCCATGCACCAGTTTCAACAGACCACCATTTGCATTTTCAAACACAAATGCTGAGTGTGCCCAGAGTGGCCCCCACAATTTCACTGATTTTGCAAGGTGAGTTAGCAGGTGTACATTAAATGTCATAGATGCCTCGCCATACAGCAACTGAAACCTTGCCACAAACTCAAAAAGCATGTTATCTGCTTTGTTGATTTCTTGGAAGGTAATGTTCTCATTCAGAAGTAGAACTACTGCTGATACCAGAAGGCCTAGGTGCTTCACATAACGTGGTTGAAGTACACCATTCAGGACTGGCAAGCTGTAAAACAGGAGCCATGCTCGCCACTCTGAGGCTTTCCAGTACTTGCATTCTGCAAGGGGTCTGGGTAGTCGTGTTATCAGGTGTGGTGGCTTTATGTCCTTGATCCTGTTTTCTAGCACACTCATAGTGTTGGGACTCCCAGTGTAATAGGGTTGATCACTGTTGTTCAAAAGAAGCTCTGTGAGCTGTCTAATGACACCCAGTAAGACAGCATGCATATAGTCTGGAACAAAGCCCCACACTATATCAAAATAGGGCATGTTTATGAGTGGTGATGGACCTTTCACTCCTTTGACACTTCTGTTTTGTGCTACTGCTTGCTCCATATCTGCCAGCATTTTCTTCGCTTCTCTGTCAGGATATTCTGTGTCAGTCACAGTGTACTTCACCTGTTTCTCTACTAGAGTACCAGGATGTAAACAGAAGCCACAACCAAAGTACCCATTAAACTGTGTGGTGTTTTGCATGGCTGGTCTTGCCTTTGAGTCTACACAACAACATAACCCAACAATTTTGCTGTACACACATGTTCCATTTTTTCTCCAAGACACACCTCTGGATGCCAGTGTTTTGGCCTGATCAACAAAGGGTCTGAGAAAAATAGACATAACTGGCTCTTGAGTACCAAACCAAAGACCTGCAAGCACTACATTCTGAAATCTCATTTTGGGAGGGAGCTCGTTTAAATGCAGGTGTATGGGCCATATAGAAAATCTGGAAGACTTGTACACAGGCGAGCCATCAGAATTGAAATTATACGACAAATTGTCTGGATCTGACAGAATTCCACCAGGTCTTGACAAGTTTCGATACATTTCACCATCGTATATGTCCGAGATAACATGCTCATTATGTGGCCTTTGGTGTCTGTAGCTCATGCTGTTTTGAATCTGAGGATTTTCAAGCAGCGTCTGGATTTGAGGTGCAATTGGTATGTTGATAAAAAAGCTTGCACTGTTCAAGGAACTGATTTCAATTGAAGCACTACAGATTGCACACTGTGCAATGTTTTTGTCTTGTATGTCTTCTTTTGTGCCAATGTATACTTTACAGGTTTTGCAGTAGAAGTGGAACTCCACAATGTCGGAGTTGTTTTTAAAGACCTTATTGAACAAATATTTTGATCTGGGTAACACCTCTTTGCCAAACAGAGTATTTATGAGCTGTAATAAGTCATGAAGTTGTGTCCCTGTTATATTATGTCTTGCTGCATGACTCATCACCATGAGCAGTGCCTCAGCCTTTGTCGTTGTACCTGCTGACATTAGTACTGAATTCATGTCTGTATCAAAACCTATCTGTCTGAATGGATCATCTTCTGGAATATCTGGAATTTCCGAATCAACTTCAGAAACACTGCCTTCAGATGATGAATCACAACTAAACTGCTGGGCCATGTCACTTGGTTGCAGCTCAGATGTAAGCAGAAAGCGACCAGATGAAGACATCTACAAAAAATGTAAAAAAAAAAAAAACATTCCTGAGTGCATGTGTCTGCATACAATGACAGTAAACTAAGAAATGTATGACTGACCAGTAGGGCTGTGCGATATGACGGTATATGGCGTTTGACGTAGAGCCCAACCAATTAAAGGAGAACTCCGGTCAATTTTAACATTGAGCTAATTTTTTTGTCAATTTGGAGTGCTGTCAATACAGAGAACAACGACAAAAATCGGTGTTGTCTACACCGTGTTATCCTCTTTTTAAAATTTGCACCCTGTTGACTTCAATGGGGCAAGTTTTAAACCTGCTTTTAGCCTCTTAACATCCTTGATGTGTCATTACAAGTGCACAGGTCATGTGAGTGATTCCTTCAGTGAACACGGGTGAATCTGACTGCAGTAGATGTGAAAGATATGAATAAAAATGATGTTATTTAAGTCAGCGCAAATACCTGTATTTACATCCTGCGCGTGAACTCGACAATCGACTACTTTGGACTTCAACCAAAAACAGGATGTAAATACAGGTTTATAACAGCCAATTAATGACAATGGTTCTCCCTAATTCGTCGCTTCTAAATACTCTTTAACATCGTTTACATTTGCTAAATTAGATTACCCACAAATCTAGCTAATGCCATGTTTGTCACTGGAAGAGTGATGACCTTACTAAGCAGTTAAACTATAGCGTTAACTTATTCTTTAATCCATTAACCTTTATGATGCAAATAAATATCATGAGTTACAGAAATTCCAACGGTAACTCATGATATGATATTTTATTAATTGAGGAAGGTAGGTAAAGGTAAACTGTGGCGAGGGGGGCGTGGTTCAGCGCGGTCTATAATGGGAGAGAGAGAAAGGAGACAAGCGGTATGTAAGTAGGTCAAGTGCAAATGACAAACACCTGTGTCTTATTGCAGTAATTGGCGTGGAGAGATGGGATATAAGCCGCTGTCGACTCAGAGACGAGAGAGAGAGGAGGACTAGGACTCGTACGTCGGAGGTGGAGAGAGTGATCGGAGAAAGTGAAAAAGTGTTGTTAAAGGACAATTCCAGTGAAAAATTAACCTAGGGGTAATTAACACATGGTTACCGAGTCGATCGTTCCCTGAGATGCGTTTTCATGATAATCGAATATAAAGTGTTTTATCTTTAAAAACAGATTAGCTCTTAACAATAGTATATGGGGCACAGAGTAAGTAAAAGTAAATTGCTAGTTATTACCACTAACAAGGCTTATCTGTTTTTAAAGATAAAACACTTTATATTCGATTATCATGAAAACGCATCTCAGGGAACGATCGACTCGGTAACCATGTGTTAATTAGCCCTAGGTTCATTTTTCACTGGAATTTTCCTTTAATGCTGTAGCGAGGCTACGGTGCAAGCGCTGTGTGCGCGCCTTTTGTTTATTATTGTTTTGAGTAATAAAAGCATGAGTCTCAGTCACGCCGACCCCAACTTCATCACATAAACTTCTGTAAGATGCTATGTTTCTGAATTCTCTTTTCTCATGCTCTCCATACTTGTGCATGTTATATGTGGCACAGTAATACTGTGTCATTGAAAAACGTTCAATTATCTGTGCTCCTAAATTTTGGACTGTGCTCCTAGATTTTTTTAATTACGATACATATCCCGATAACAGGACTCTACGGTAACTTTTTTTTTTAAAAAAAGTTACCGTAGAGCCCTGTTATCGGGATATGTATCGTTATCGGGGTATGAAATAGGATATGACATTTTGGTCATATTGTACAGCCCTACTGACTGCTGTCACAGAACGGGTTGTGCCCTGACCTCAAGATTTGCGCAGCTTGAACCTGGTCTAACTTCACTTTCATTTTCTCCGTGGTTGGCAGCAAGACGCAGTACCTGAAAGCACAAAGAAACATTTGAAAAAATAATTCAACAAAACATGCACCAAACAGCAAATGGGTGTTTTAAAATGAAGGCTCATAAAAGCAGGATACAGTCTAGGAGACACTACATGTCTTTTTTTCCACCATAACAATCCAGTTTAAGAACCGCTTTTTATTCCTGCTGCTATAAGGACTCGGAATTGACCCTTCGCCTAAATACGGTTGCTAAGCCACGATTGGCCTGTTGTGGTTTTCGGGCGTGACCCACTCATTTTTACCGTCTCTAATTCAGCACTTATACCATGGTCTGGGTGAATACTCGATTCTGACTGGCTGCAGGGTGTCCATTAAAAAGTGATAGAGGACACCTAGTGAATAACCTGTCAGGCGTAACCAGGGAAACCAAGTTATTGTTTGTAAAAACTTTAGATTTCGATTGTAAAACTAATTAAAATATAAACTAATGTTTTAAAAATGTGTTATTTGGCAAGTAACCATGGTATAAGCGGACTTCGGCGGAAGTACGCTGCGCGTCATACGGTTCACGCCTCGCCGTCGTCCATTAATACCTGACAATGGACACCTCGTCAGGCATTAACCCTTACATAATCTCTGTTCACTTTTCATTTTTTTAAGGTAATGTTGTTAAAACGGATTTTTTTTTCTTTCGTAAAATTGGTAACGGAAAAAGTACCATTCAGGAACCGGTATCGAAGTCAAGGTATCAGTATCGAATTTCTTTAAACGATACCCAGCCCTACTTTTAGACAACAATTTCAACAACAACAACAACAACAACAACATGCAACAAGCCTGTAAGGTGTGGTTGGTAGAAGAGCTCACCATGTTGGCCGTGTCATCTGGATCCAGCTGAAGATGAAGATCGCCAGATGGAGACATTGTCTGCACAGGATCAAGAAGAACAGTACTAAATGTAGTAAAGCCCAATTATGTCTTTCACTAATTTAAAAAGTAGATCCATCTCTCACCCAGACTCAGGGGCGAAACTACCCAGTGTCAGAAGGGTATGCAGCAACAATTTTGCCAATAAATTGTCATTTATTAATACAATTGAAGGGGGTGTTTCATTATGACACAGGCCCTTATGGGCAACCTTGCTCTCACCTCAACATCTGCAGTGCTCAGGTGTGGATTGATTCTGTCCCCTTGATCTATGTGGTCACCGGTGAAAGCCAAAACCTGAACAACCAGGAGTAACTTTTAGACAACAATTTCAAAAAACAATATGCCACAAGCCTGCAGGTGTGGTTGGTAGAAGAGCTCACCATGTTGGCCGTGTCATCTGGATCCAGCTGAATATCGCCAGAAGGAGACATGGTCTGCACAGGATCATGAAGAGATGGCACAAGCACAGAGTAAAAAACTGTACTCAATGTAGTAAAGCCTAATGGGAAATTATGTATTTTTAATTAAAAAAATAATAATTACTCTATCACCTCAACATCTGCATCTCCTGAACCATCTGCCACCTTTAAAAGAACATCTTCAGGTAAGACTGAAGTCATACATTCTTTGAATACAATATAATTATATAATATTGATACCCAGGATTACAACATATTTCTCATGAACTGACTTACATCCAAATGTCCTCTTTTCAGTCTTGCACAGGGAAATGTAACTCTGCTCTTAGGCTCTAAGTACAATTTGTACTTGGACATAATAATTATCAGACATATTCATGAATAGGATGTTGAATTTACAAAGTAATTACGTTACTAAAATAAGGGTATTAATAAATCATATTTATCAGGTAACATTGTTGGAAATGTTTTCTAATCCTTTGTCTGTCTGTATTAATTGAGCTTTTTAGTTTACCAGCAATTTGCCAACTAGATAACTAGGATTATTGCACTAAAAAGTGTGACACACTTAGTTGCCAGATTATTTTGTACAACTGATGCAGCCTCAATTCAACAGTTCTGTAATAAATCCTACTCCATGAAGATTATAAGACTGCTTTATAGCCTACTGCTATTGTTGAAACTGCTTTAGAGAGTTGTTGATTCAACATTATAATCATTGTGGAACTGTGCTGTGTTATACAGACGTGTTTAATAAACCCTTTAACTTTATCATTCTATAGTGGGAGCTAAGACACACTATAGAGCTGGTAAGTCCTGCCCCTTCCGCAAAACCCCGCTGGACCTCAAAGTTGAAAAACCGTCAATGCAAGTGAATGGGAGAAAATAATTATTTTCTGATCCCGTTTGAATTGTGCCATGAATTGAACATATGTTGTCTGTGAATTTTTTATATAACTTTTCATGTTACGAGTTTGACAGTATATGGTATGATTCTTCGGCTAGCAGTTCGTCCCCTTGGAATTATAAGGTTCTATCTGACATTTTTGTCAAAATTGAGTTATTCACATATTCTTATTCTGTGACAACTTATTTACATTATGTGATGTTTTTTTTTTTTAAGTTGTGTACATTTTGGGACTTTTTATTGAAAAAACAAAAAGGTTCTATCTACAAAGTCGAACTCTAACTTGGCTCTATAAGGTTCTATCTGCGTGAGCCAATCAGCACTTCGAATGGATAGAAGAGGACCAATCAAAAAATGAGTCATAGAGAGTATAAGTCTGTGTTTTAAAAAATGAGTCACAGAGAGTATTATAGTTCTGTGTTTTAAAAAATGAGTTTTTGAGACCTTGAAAAAATGAAAAAATTGGACCTTTTTTGTGATTATATAGTCAGTGAATCATTTTTCAATGATTATTAAACTTTATGAATTAATTTGCTGATGCATGTCTGTTTTCTTGCAGTTTTTAAAGTCTTAAAATGTCTTAATTTTTACAATATTAAGCCTTAAAGGTGAAATAGTCAATTTAATTGATGGGGTCTTAATTACAACAATAAACATTAGCATGTTATTTCAGCCATACTGATGTCTGGAAAGCCATTTTACCTGGCCCACTTTAGGTGGAATAAAGTCCTGCTCAGATTTATTACAGTAGCTGCTTTTTGTAGCAAAAATATTTAGACCTACCTTGCTTAATTTGAAATGTCCTAAATACATGGAAGTGCTAAAAATATGAAATAAATGTCATAGAAAAGATCAAATTTTACTTTCTAACACATGTTGAGACATTGTTACAACATTAATAATTTTATATTTAGTGTTCAAATAATGTTTTGGCAGATAGAACCTTATAATTCTAAGCGAAAAGTGTTTTTTTAGAATTAGAAGGTTCTATCTGCATTTGACCCATTCCAAAAATCCCCATTTACAAATTTTAGAGGATTTTGATATTGTATATTTAGAATACATTTAGGGTCCCTGTTATTTTCATGTTTGAAAGAAACTTGTTCCCCATATACATTTCCCTATATGTAATGCAAAAACTTTGAAGCTCAATATCTCAAAACTGCTCAGAACGCAGATAGAACCTTATAATTCCAAGGGGACGAGTTGTGGAAAAGACATAACGAGAAAGACTACATGTCGCCTATGTGACGTCACCCCATAAAGTTGACTTACCCGTGGTTTTCGCCAACCTCAACGATTTTGTCCTCTCCCTGAAAGAAGGAGGTGAAGTGCACCAAAGACACAGCCATGTTTAGCGGGATCCGTGAGCTAGTGTCCGTGTGCTAGTGGTGTTGACGTTTCAAACGCGTCGAAAGCAGCGAGGAGTTGTAGTCCACAAAGTGCTCACACACAAAGTCTACCAGTATCAAACTTCTACACGCTAAATTGTAGCATTCTTTACACGAAAAGTTATATAAAAAATTCATAGACAACATATGTTCACATTCATGGCAAAATTCAAACAGGACCAGAAAATAATTATTTTCTCCCATTCACTTGCATTGACGATTTTTCAACCTAGAGGTCCAGGGGGATTAGCGGAAGGGGCGGGACTTACCAGCTCTATACAGTATATGACTGTAGTCTGTAACCAAGGCAACAGTGCATCTCGCGCTTCCCGCCGTTAGAGTTAAATTCGCTCGTGAGGTAACCGTTACTTGTCATTTTACAGACAACTTCACTCAACAAATCTACTTAAATCTACCTAACTATACAACAGAATAGAAAATATGTTCGCCTATGTGAAATATATAGAGGACGGGTGTAAAGAAATCGTCCCCATATCCTACATTAAGGACTTTGACCTTAACGTTAGTGACCTCACTAAAACTTACTGGGTGCGCTGACAAGAGAAGTTTTTCAAGGGACAAATATTGTTCCTAAAGGGTGAGTCGTAATAACGTTATCTCCAATAGTTCATAAATAACATAAATGTCCAACTTGGAAATACTTTAATAACTTACTAATGTTAGTAGTACGTCTATTAACTGGGATACGAGTTTTGGCTAACGCGCTAGCAAAGCTAGTAAGCGCTTAGGACAGAGGACGCAATGCTACCGGTGTTAGTATTGCATGACAGAGTATAACGTTATAGCAGGTGCTTTCAAGTACTTACATTCATTGTTATTAACATTCCAGAGTCCAGAGAAGAGATCGAGGAGGAACTGGCCAAGGGTAAGCGGGTCCATGTGAGACTCCTGAAGGAGACCACGCCTCCACGGTCGCGCTCCGAGGCAGAGGAAGCCAAAGCAATAAATGTAAAGTTGATATTGCTGTTATAGTTCCGATGTTAGCTAACTTTTTAGTTGTGTAAAATTGGTAAATTAATGTTATTGGCTGCTGCTGATCTGAAAAAAAAAATACATTGCAGATGGCACTAGCTGTAATTACAGCTATTGCCAACTGTAATTACAGCTAGTGCCATCTTGTGGCACTTGAATGTAACTACAGAATGCAAGTTATAGTGAAAATATAACTATGGGGGGGGGGGGGGGATGTACTCCATAAACCATGTATGTACTGCAATGTATTTTTGTGTCTCTGACCACATACAGGTTATCAAATTATCACCATTATCAGGTGATAATATTAGGCTCCAATCATTAATCAATTCAATAATCATATAGGGTAATTGCTTTTACAATGCTTTGTTTGTTTTGTTTGGATGTGTGGGGGTCTTGCAATACACTGTGATGCTTTTTCCTAATTATGCTTTTATCCATGTTTATAGACAAATCAAAAAAAAGCTGCAGAAGAGGCCAAACAAAATAATCTCTTAACCTTGCTAAAAGAGAGAAAAATGAGAAGAAAACAGTCTCCACTCTGCCCAACTCCAAGCAAGATAATGAGAGCTCAAACCCTGTCTGACTCATTGTCAGAAGAGGATGATGATGATGATGATGGTGGGGTTGTACCAGAAAAACTTTTTGAGGAGGCAAAAAAGAAGCAACATCTCTACCTAAAAAAAATAAACAATATGTATCTGCAACTACAGGAAACTACAAACAAGTAAGTGATTTTCGAATAGCCTTAAAGGAGAAGTTCACTTTTAAAATGAAAATTCTGTCATCATATACTCACCCTCATGTTGTTTCAAACCTGTATGAATTTCTTTCTTCTGCTGAACAGAAAGGAAGATATTTAGAAGATTATCAGTAACCAGACAGTTTTTGGGTCCCATTGACTTCCATAGTATATTTTTTTCCTACTATGGAAGTCAATGGTACCCAAAAACTGTCTGGTTTCTGATAATCTTCGAAATATCTTCCTTTCTGTTCAGCAGATGAAAGAAATTCATACAGCTTTGAAACAACATGAGGGTGAGTATATGATGACAGAATTTTCATTTCAAAAGTGAACTTCTCCTTTAATGTGTTCTGACAAGAGAATTGATCTTTAGCCCAATGTTTGATTTAACCTGCTTGTCAGAGCACCATAGCAGAACTAGGTGGATATACTATAAGTAGCTAGATAACACCTAATATATTAAAATATCTATTTTTTTTTTCTTTCTTATAATGTCAGCTAATCATGACATACACTATGTCCGTCTATTATAGGTTAGAGGAGCAGGAGAAACTCAGAGCAGAAATTGAGGCAGAGAATAAAGAACTACGTTCTCTAAACATGCAATTGCAGCAACAATTGCTGAAGGCACTGAAATCCTCATCAACAGCAAAGTGCAGTGGTAAAGAGGACAGCCCCCCCCCCCCCTCCCCCCAAATCATCATTTAAACCAGCTAATAAGATACAAATTAAAGGAATAGCATTGGGATTGGGGAAGACTATAAGTTATTGGAGTACTTCAGCTGTGATCTTTGAGGGTTTATAAGTATATTTTTTGTTATCATGTTTTCCATCATCTGTCATATTTGTGATATGTTTGTTTTCTTTCTAACTGTCAAAGACCCTGGAGCCCGAAGCCCAAAGGAGACCTTACAAAGTAAGGATATACATGTGTATATATAACAAATATATTACTTACAGTCACAGATATCTGAAATCTATCATGGTCCATATTTACCAAACTATAGGCCCTGATGCAAGAGGGTAAATATGTATATTGAGTACATTGACATTATTTTGTATATGTTGCAGAGTCTGACTGTTTGGTGGAACCATCTGTGTCTTCAAAAGGAGATGAGGTACAGTATTGCCCTCCCCTTACGAAAAAGAAGTATACTTTAAGTTCATTTTATAAAGTATACTTAAAGGAACCGTATGTAAGATTGTGGCCAAAACTGGTACTGCAATCACTTTCAAATTACTGTAGAGTGGTGTATCCCCTCCCCCTCCCCCCTGACTCAAGGTTGCCAGATAGGCTGCAACGTTGGCATCTGTCTTCAAATTCTTCTCCGTTTTCAGCCGTCTCCATCTTTCAAAGGAATGGTCAACATGATTTCTTAATGTCTAGTGACATATCAGGGCCATTTTATGATTAATTGAAATACATTTCTTACATACGGTTCCTTTAAGTAATGTTTAAGTATATTTTTGAGAAGTATATAGAATGTAGACTGAAAGTATAACTTCTTATTTTTAGTTTAAAAGAAGTATACTAATGGAACACTTGAATAAACATATTTTTCGTAAGGCTCGTCATCTGTGTGCATGGATTAACCTGTTAAGCTGCAACCCCACTTTTGAAAAATCCCAAGAAATGACATACCCAAACTGAAACAGATACAGTTCATGAACCCTTTGTACTAAAAGCACAAGTATGATCTCATTTGAAAGCTGACACCTGGCAGTTTATTGTAAATGTAGAATTAATTATTGTCATAATGACAAAAATTGTTATAAATAGCTTCAAAGTTTTGTAAAGTTATTAGAAATTATTTTTTATGAAATATCCTCATGAAAATAAAATTGAAGTTGGCACTGGAGCAATCTAGAAATGCACTACAGCTAATGCCACATGTCTAAACATTTTATGTTTAGAATCTTAAGACAATAAGTCCAAAACTCTGTATTTAGTGAAATGTTTTTCAAGACCATGTCATGTGACTTTATTTTGATTTGACGCTAAGATGCTTCTGATGTTTATTGCCATCTTCTAACCATCTATCCAGTATACTGTCTTTATTGTTTTGTGGTGCAAACGAGCCCCATTCAGTCTCAGTCTCCCCCTGCACACATTCACACCTCTCCAGCCTGGTTATGGCTCTAAATATGCATTTCTTTTGTCTGCATTATAGTTACTAACGACTGGCTATTCACAGGCTATTCATATGGTTTCAGTCACTAATTTCTTTTCTCAAAGTTCACCCTTACATTTTAAACTGTATCTAATGCATTTCTTGAATAAAGAAACATTTCAGTAAGCATTCAAAAAATAATAAAAATATAACTTCTAGGTGGCAGGTGCACCTAGGGCTAGCTAGCATGTTAGCTTAGCACACCATCAATACACGACAATGTATGAGATTAAAACCATGTTTGTGCTTATAAACTTACTTTATAAAGCAAATCGAGTATTTTAAATAATTTTCTGTGATCTAATTTGGCTTCAGATAAAAAATCAGACAGAAAATATACTATTGGATAGTGTTCTGCACAACGATTCTATATAGATTAGCATTACATTATAAATATAATCTATTATTATGGAAATACCTGGCATGGATTGAAAAACACAGGTAACTCAAATATCATAGCAAACATGTTTATTGTCTTCAAAATGTCTGTATCTGCATGTTACAGCCATAGTTACAGCGCGATCTCTTGTTAACTGTGTGTGTGTTCGAGGCTTCCTGGATTGTCACATGATTATGGCACTTCTTCATGTTCTAATACTGTGCACAGGGCGGCGAGGGCGCCCTCAGGCTATTGGTATGAATTGAAAACACATTAACAGAGTATGCAAACGCTCATAATGATTACATCGACGCATTTGGGTATAAATTCAATAAATATTATTCCTGTCTATAGAAATCTGATGTAAACCTATGAGAATATATCAATATTTCTCCAAATCTGCACATTTTTGAGCTAAAGCCTAGAAGGACGTTGTTTTGTGTATCGCTGTCATGACGACGGCACGGGAGTTTTTTTATGAATGAAAGCGGCTGACGCGCATAATTCATATCAAAGGTATCGACTCATTTTTTCATTTCATAACTCCTGACACAAATTAAGAAATAACTGTCGCTATAAGTTTCTCAGAATACAATAGTGGTCAAATTCTGAAACTTGAGTCTTATATCTTTTTAATGATGTATAGTTTGTCAAGGTATAACATTAAATCTGATAGTAACTTTGAACTATATATAAATAAAACCGCTTCAGTGCGCCCGCGCTCTGGCAACGGTTAACAGGTTAATATAAGAACCCCCAACTACAGTACACTTAAAGTTTTAATAAATTTTGTATGCATTTGTACAATCTAGTACCTTGATTATTTTTTGTTTTTAATTTTGTCAGATTCACTTGGGGGGAGATGTTCGAGTGCGCAGAGAGGCCTGGTCAAGGATTCAAAACAGCACGCGGGATTCCTTATTTGTCAAGGAGTTGGCAGTGGCAATCTGGGGCACTAAGACTCTGGGGGAAAGAAGTCTCACAGGGAAGGAATGCCCCACAACCAAAACCAGCAGGCAGCCTTTAACCCCCCAGAAACTTCAGACATTAAAAGGTAGCAGTAACCACAAGGTCTTTGTGGGATGCCAAGTACTGGGTTATGGAGTAATACATTTTTATTTGTTCTGGTGCGACACAAGCATCACTATTTATCTGTTCATTTCTTTTCAGTCTGCTTCAAGGAGTGGCTTGACAGAAAGAATGTGGAGGAGACAGAGTTGCAGGCCAGATGGATAAAGGCCGGGCGGTTCATCACAGAAAAAATAATGGACATTAACAGACTAAAAAAAAAACTTTAAAATGTGAGTATGGGGTTCCATTTGTGCCAAAAATGAGTCGACTGCTTTGTGCTTTGTACTACACATTTGTCCTTGTCAACAGTAACCTGCTAACAGTTGCCTACTTTTTCAGATAAATTAGTATAAGTTGTTTGCTCTCCGTTTATGTCGTTTTGTTCTGTCATCCTTACTGTGTTGATCCTACTTTTTCAGGTAAATTACTAAATGTTGATGTGTATGTTCTTTGTTTATGTCGATTTGTTCTGTCGTCCTCAGTGTCATCTTAACTGTCGTCTTGTTCTGTCATCTTAACTGTTGTCTCTTTCTGTCGTCTTGTTCTGTCGTCTTAACTGTTGTCTCGTTCTATCGTCTTGTTCTGTCGTCTTGTTCTGTCGTCTCTTTCTGTCGTCTTGTTCTGTCGTCTTAACTGTTGTCTCGTTCTGTCGTCTTGTTCTGTCGTCTCGTTCTGTCGTCTCTTTCTGTCGTCTCGTTCTGTCGTCTTGTTCTGTCGTCTTGTTCTGTCGTCTCGTTCTGTCGTCTCGTTCTGTCGTCTCATTCTGTCGTCTCATTCTGTCGTCTCTTTCTGTCGTCTCGTTCTGTCGTCTCTTTCTGTCGTCTCTTTCTGTCGTCTTGTTCTGTCGTCTCTTTCTGTCGTCTCTTTCTGTCGTCTTGTTCTGTCGTCTTAACTGTTGTCTCGTTCTGTCGTCTTGTTCTGTCGTCTCGTTCTGTCGTCTCTTTCTGTCGTCTCGTTCTGTCGTCTCGTTCTGTCGTCTCTTTCTGTCGTCTCATTCTGTCGTCTCTTTCTGTCGTCTCGTTCTGTCGTCTCTTTCTGTCGTCTCTTTCTGTCGTCTCTTTCTGTCGTCTCTTTCTGTCGTCTTGTTCTGTCGTCTCTTTCTGTCATCTATTTCTGTCGTCTCTTTCTGTCGTCTTGTTCTGTCATCTCTTTCTGTTGTCTCGTTCTGTCGTCTTGTTCTGTCGTCTCGTTCTGTCGTCTCTTTCTGTCGTCTTGTTCTGTCGTCTTGTTCTGTAGTCTCTTTCTGTCATCTTGTTCTGTCGTCTTGTTGACAGAAAGAGACGACAGAACGAGACAACAGTTAAGACGACAGAACAAAACGACAGAAAGAGACGACAGAACAAGACGACAGAAAGAGACGACAGAACAAGACGACAGAAAGAGACGACAGAACGAGACGACACAGAGACGACAGAATAAGACGACAGAACGAGACAACAGAACGAGACAACAATTAAGACGACAGAACAAGACTACAGAACAAGACGACAGAAAGAGATGACAGAACAAGACGACAGAAAGAGACGACAGAACAAGACGACAGAAAGAGACTACAGAACGAGACGACAGAACAAGACGACAGAACGAGACAACAGTTAAGACGACAGAACAAGACGACAGAAAGAGATGACAGAACGAGAAGACACAGAGACGACAGAACAAGACGACAGAACGAGACGACAGAACGAGACAACAGTTAAGACGACAGAACAAGACTACAGAACAAGACGACAGAAATAGATGACAAAACAAGACGACAGAAAGAGACGACAGAACAAGACGACAGAAAGAGACTACAGAACGAGACGACAGAACAAGACGACAGAACGAGACAACAGTTAAGACGACAGAACAAGACGACAGAAAGAGACGACAGAACGAGACGACAGAAAGAGATGACAGAACAAGACGACAGAAAGAGACGACAGAAAGAGACGACAGAAAGAGACGACAGAACAAGACGACAGAACAAGACGACAGAACGAGACAACAGTTAAGACGACAGAATAAGACGACAGAAAGAGACAACAGTTAAGATGACAGAACAAGACGACAGTTAAGATGACACTGAGGACGACAGAACAAATTGACATAAACAAAGAACATACACATCAACATTTAGTAATTTACCTGAAAAAGTAGGATCAATACAGTAAGGATGACAGAACAAAACGACATAAATGGAGAGCATACACATCAACTTATACTAATTTATCTGAAAAAGTAGGCAACTGTTAGCAGGTTACTGTTGACAAGGACAAATGTGTAGTACAAAGCACAAAGCAGTCGACTCATTTTTAGAACCCCATAGTGAGCACTTAATTAAGATCAATTGTTGTTAACCCTTTCACACGTAAGTTTAAAATATTCTGGCTGACCCCCCAGCGTGAGTTTTTCAAGGCGACCGTTATTTAGAACGTGTCACTTTATGGTTTCCATGGTGACGCGTCATTGTTTGTCACGTGACACACCGCAGCAACAACAGAGCTGAATGAATGATGATCTGCTTTTATGTCATTTTTCCTTTTTTATTCAAAATATTCACAAATTTGTTAGATATGTCATGAAATATCTGATATTCCGATTGTCAAATATATGCAAGTGGAAGTGTTTTGTTGTTTAAACACCTTTATAACGATCGCGTTAGTTGAGCTGTATGCGCGATGGGCGCCGCCATCTTAGTTTGTGCCGCAGACGCAGTTCAGAGAATCAGATCTGTTGGATTTACAACACATGAATTTATCCACTTCTCCCGAAGTACATGAAAGTAAGTGGCCGGTGAACTGGGAGAAGAATAGAGTAAACTTTAAAGTTACTTACACAATGTGTATCTTATATGAATAAAACGTGTCTAATTATAATGAAAAGGATTATTATTGCCTCTTCCTTTGACATCAGTGTGTATTTTACAAACTCTAAATGTATTGTTTTTTTAGTACTTATATGTCTGAAACCTAAAATAAACATTATGTGGTTGAAAACACTGAAAAGTTGTGATATATGACAGCTCTGAGCGCGCCTGTCTCTGGCTCAGCGCCAGCCAACACGCGAAAGCATATTTGAATTTAGCAGTTGATCACGTGATGCACTGACCGTTCTAATCACACCGGTGTGATCGTACGCTCCAGGGACCAGCCTAGACTGATCACACCGGTGTGATCGTACGTACTAAAGGGTTAATGCGTTTTATTGTAATTTGCTTGTTGAGCCAGAAGAGTGTTGTTTTTTGTTAAATAATTGTTATTATTGTATTAACATATTAATGTTTATTTGTTATTATTAAATGAACTTGTTACATGTATTAATGTAAGCTTGTATTTTCCTGATTTTCATCATACCAAAATTCAATGTAGCTGTCCTGCATTCCACCCTGGTGAACAGGCTACCATCCTTAACATCTATTACTGTTTACCAGCATAGTTTCCAATGTGTGTAACCAGCATCCAATGTTGGTGCTGGTGTAACCAGCATGGGATGCATTTAATTAATGCATACAGCAAGCATACCAGCACACCAGCATCCCATGCTAGTCACACCAGCACACCAGCATCCCATGCTGGTCACACCAGCACACCAGCATCCCATGCTGGTCACACCAGCACACCAGCATCCCATGCTGGTCACTCCAGCACACCAGCATCCCAGGCTGGTCACACCAGTATACCAGCATCCCAGGCTGGTCACCAGCATACCAGCATACCAGCATCCCATGCTGGTCACCAGCATACCAGCACCAAAACACAACATATGCTGGTCTAGCTGGTATGACCAGCTATGCTGGTCTATGCTGGTTTTTCCAGCAGGGGTACAAGCTAATATGATTCTTTAGGGTCTAAATTAAAAGTTTGTAATATACTTTAATTAAAAATTCTCATTAGTATTGTAAGAAAACACTAATTTTACCTGGTCAAAACAGCTCTGTTTTCAGCACGCCGTTTCAGTGCATGTGTCTTTAAATGATAATGAGCTTTGCTCACCCCGCCCCTCTGTTCTGTGCATACACCGTTTGTAACACAATAACCACGCGTTGTTCATTATAAACGTGGGATTATGAATTATATTGAGAACGTCGTACATAGAAAACATGCCGTAATGTACCCTGAGTGTAAACCTTAGACACATTCATCGTGAAGCCTGCAGCAAGGTTTGCAAAATTTGCAAAGATTAATATAAATACTAATATCCATCCATCCATCCATCTTCTACCGCTTATCCGGGGCCGGGTCGCGGGGGCAGCAGTCTAAGCAGGGATGCCCAGACTTCCCTCTCCCTAGACACTTCCTCCAGCTCTTCCGGGGGGACACCGAGGCGTTCCAAGGCCAGCCGGGAGACATAGTCTCTCCAGCGTGTCCTAGGTCTTCCCCGGGGTCTCCTCCCGGTGGGACATGCCCGGAACACCTTCCCGGGAAGGCGTCCAGGAAGCATCCGGAAAAGATGCCCGAGCCACCTCAACTGACCCCTCTCGATGTGGAGGAGCAGCGGCTCTACTCTGAGCTCCTCCCGAGTGACCGAGCTTCTCACCCTATCTCTAAGGGATCGCCCAGCCACCCTGCGGAGAAAGCTCAGTTCGGCCGCTTGTATCCGGGATCTTGTCCTTTCGGTCATGACCCACAGCTCATGACCATAGGTGAGAGTAGGAACGTAGATTGACTGGTAAATCGAGAGCTTCGCCTTGCGGCTCAGCTCCTTCTTCACCACGACAGACCGGTACAGGGACCGCATTACTGCAGAAGCTGCACCGATCCGCCTGTCAATCTCCCGTTCCATCCTTCCCTCACTCGTGAACAAGACCCCAAGATACTTAAACTCCTCCACTTGAGGCAGGAGCTCTCCACCAACCTGAAGCGGGCAAACCACCCTTTTCCGACTGAGAACCATGGCCTCGGATTTGGAGGTGCTGATTTTCATCCCAGCCGCTTCACACTCGGCTGCAAACCGTCCCAGTACATGCTGGAGGTCCTGGCTTGATGAGGCCAACACGACAACATCATCCGCAAAGAGCAGAGATGAAATCGTGTGGTCCCCAAACCTGACCCCCTCCGGCCCCTGGCTGCGCCTAGAAATTCTGTCCATAAAAATTATGAACAGAACCGGCGACAAAGGGCAGCCCTGCCGGAGTCCAACACGCACCGGGAACAAGTCTGACTTACTGCTGGCAATACGAACCAAGCTCCTGCTCCGGTCGTACAGGGACCGGATAGCCCTTAGCAAAGGGCCCCGGACCCCATACTCCCGGAGCACCCTCCACAGGCCGCCGCGAGGGACACAGTCGAATGCCTTCTCCAAATCCACAAAGCACATGTGGATTGGTTGGGCAAACTCCCATGAGCCCTCCAGCACCCTGTAGAGGGTATAGAGCTGGTCCAGTGTTCCACGACCGGGACGAAAACCACACTGTTCCTCCTGAATCCGAGGTTCTACTATCGGCCGGATTCTCCTCTCCAGTACCCTGGCATAGACTTTCCCAGGGAGGCTGAGAAGTGTGATCCCCCTATAGTTGGAGCACACCCTCCGATCCCCCTTCTTGAAAAGAGGGACCACCACCCCGGTCTGCCAGTCCAAAGGTACTGTCCCCGACCGCCACGCGATGCTGCAGAGGCGTGTCAGCCAAGACAGCCCCACAACATCCAGAGACTTGAGGTACTCAGGGCGGATCTCATCCACCCCCGGTGCCTTGCCACCGAGGAGTTTCTTGACTACCTCGGTGACTTCAGCTTGAGTGATGGACGAGTCCGCCTCCGAGCCCTCAGCCTCTGCTTCCTCAATGGAAGACGTGACGGCGGGATTGAGGAGATCCTCGAAGTATTCCTTCCACCGTCCGGTGATATCCCCAGTCGAGGTCAACAGCTGCCCACCTCCACTGTAAACAGCGTTGGTAGGGCACTGCTTCCCCCTCCTGAGGCACCGGACAGTTTGCCAGAATCTCTTCGAGGCCAACCGATAGTCCTTCTCCATGGCCTCACCGAACTCCTCCCAGGCCCGAGTTTTTGCCTCCACAACCACCCGGGCTGCAGTCCGCTTGGCCCGTCGGTACCCATCAGCTGCCTCAGGAGTCCCACAAGCCAGCCAGGCCCGATAAGACTCCTTCTTCAGCTTGACGGCATCCCTTACTTCCGGTGTCCACCACCGGGTTCGGGGATTGCCACCTCGACAGGCACCGGAGACCTTACGGCCACAGCTCCGAGTGGCCGCGTTGACAATGGAGGTGGAGAACATGGTCCACTCGGACTCAATATCTCCAGACTCCCTCGGGATCTGGTCGAAGCTCTGCCGGAGGTGGGAGTTGAAGATCTCTCTGACAGGAGATTCGGCCAAACGTTCCCAACAGACCCTCACAGTACGTTTGGGTCTGCCGAGTCTGTCCAGCTTCCTCCCCCGCCATCGGATCCAACTCACCACCAGGTGGTGATCAGTTGACAGCTCCGCCCCTCTCTTCACCCGAGTGTTCAAGACATACGGCCGGAGGTCGGATGAAACGACCACAAAGTCGATCATCGACCTCCGGCCTAGGGTGTCCTGGTGCCATGTGCATTGATGGACACCCTTATGCTTGAACATGGTGTTCGTTATGGACAAGCTGTAACTAGCACAGAAGTCCAATAACAGAACACCACTCGGGTTCAGATCAGGGGGGCCGTTCCTCCCAATCACGCCCCTCCAGGTGTCACTGTCGCTGCCCACGTGGGCGTTGAAGTCCCCCAGTAGAACGACGGAGTCCCCAGTCGGAGCACTTTCCAGCACCCTTCCCAGAGACTCCAAGAAGGCCGGGTACTCTGCACTGCCGTTCGGCCCGTAAGCACAAACGACAGTGAGAGACCTATCCCTGACCTGAGGGAAGCGTAGGGAAGCGACCCTCTCGTTCACCGGGGTGAACTCCAACACATGGTGGCTGAGCTGGGGGGCTATATAAGCAAACCCACACCAGCCCGCCGCCTCTCACCATGGGCAACTCCAGAGTGGTGAAGAGTCCATCCTCTCTCGAGGAGTGTGGTTCCAGAGCCCAAGCCGTGCGTAGAGGTGATCCCAACTATCTCTAGTCGGAATCTCTGAACCTCACGCACAACCTCATGCTCCTTCCCCGCCAGAGAGGTGACATTCCATGTCCCTAGAGCTAGATTCCACGTCCAGGGATCGGGTTGTCTAGGCCCCCGCCTTCGACTGCCACCCGATTCACTTGGCACCGGCCCCTTACGGTCCCTCCTGTAGGTGGTGGGTCCACGGGAGGGTGGCCCCACGTCGCTCCTTCGGGCTGAGCCCGGCCGGACCCCATGGGGGGAGGCCCGACCACCAGGCGCTCGCATACGAGCCCCAACCCCGGGCCTGGCTCCAGGGTGGGGCCCCGGCTGCGCCATACCGGGCGACGTCACGGTCCTCATTTTTTTTGTCATCATAAGGGTTTTTGAACCGCTCTTAGTCTGACCCGTCGCCTAGGACCTGTTTGCCTTGGGAGACCCTACCAGGGGCATATAGCCCCAGACAACATAGCTCCTAGGTTCATTCGGGTACTCAAACCCCTCCACCGCGGTAAGGTGGCAGTTCAAGGAGGGGTATACTAATATAAAGGTTAATAAAACATTACACTCACATCTTCTGGAGGTTCAGCAGGAACACGTTGGTACCGATCCGTTTTTTCTCGTTTGTAAAGCTGTCTGGTGTGAAATGATTCGCGCAAACATGAAAGCACAGACGATCGTGGGGAATCCCCGTGAGGGAATCCCCTCGTCAATCCTTTGGGCATATCGCTTCAAAAACAAAACTCAGCCACTGCATCTTCAACGGCTCGGATTTAGGAACATCCAAATGACTGCTGTGTTCCTTATTACATCTAAGAACAGAACACCACAATCGCTTAGATGCCATTCTGCTCCAGCATATCAACAATGACGGACTACTATGACGACAGCTGTCACAGCTCGCTCAGGGCGGGTCTTGTGTTGAAACACGGCTGTCAATCACAATCGCGGGAGGGGCGTTGGATATTATGACGTCACAATATCGAACGGCTTGATTTCAGAGAGGGTCAAACATATAAGGAGATTAAAACAAAACCACTGGATGGATTTTTATCATGATAGGATGGTTGTGTACAGGCACTGCCAACAGACATTTCAGTGCAATCAACTTGTAAAAGTGCATGTACATTATATGACCCCTTTAAGTCATTTCCACCCTTTTTGGATTTTTCTAAATACAGATTCAGACACAAATCATTTTTACAGATATGGGCTCCACTGCACATCACTAATCACTAACATCACTAGTAATAATTACTCTTACCTTAATGATTTTGCCAATCATATTCTGCAAAGCCCCTGATGTAAGAATCAACGTGTGGATTCAAGGCCATGGTCTTCCTCCGAAGTCCGAACAACCTTCCTACTCTTTCTGCTCACCTGGAACTGTGATGTGCAATTTCAAATATTCAGGATTTATCCTGACAAGAAACTTTTATTTTCAAAAAAAAAAATATATATTTTCCAACTGAATCAATTGATCACAATATGTAGCATCATCTGTAATAAGTCACATCACAATAGGGGATAAGCTCTAAACCATCACTTATGCAAAATAAAAACCCATTGGTGTTACTAATAGAAATCAATTTGTAACAAAAGTGTATGAATAAACATAGACTGAGGCAACTGCACAAGGTCCTGGCAGATCGCCAGGTCAGGTCCTCACAGATGTGTAAAAGAAAATTCTGATTTAGACGAAAATAAGTGCGAATAAATCAGTAAGAGGAATCGAAAATGTAATTTTATGACAAGAATCCGAATCCTAACCTTGGGTATCCGATTTCAGGATACATTGATCTATTTTCAATTCCCAACCGTATATAAAATAATGAACGGGCAGGCGCTTCCACCGACTTAAAATGGTAAATAACAAAATGATTAGATCATTCTGACCTTATAAGAGACTACATATGCAATGTATGTTTATAAAATCACATTTATTTATCAAGTAGGCTAGATATCAACATGAAGGAAATCCGCTTCTGACTTAACGTTACAGACGTTATAGAACGTAAGCCGCGGGCAGTTCTTATCATAGACAGTATATAAACTGGACACAGTGACCCCATAGGTTTCAACGGAGAAAAGTGAAGCAAATTAGAAGCACTCACTTCCTGATGGCTGAGCGTACTGCGCAGACTCAAACTGAGCTTGACGACGTGGATGTTACGTGAGCAGCCTGTCTGACAGTTGTAAGTCTTCTAGTAGCTGTGTCAAGCGAAATCTGAATCATTCCCTTCCGAATCTTGCAGAGACGGAGAGCGTGAGTAGGAGCTGTCCATGAGCAAGGAGCAGGAGCAACTTTATGACTCTCTATGGGCTTCTCCCTTGACTTTATCAGACTTTATGCCTCCACGTCCCCCCGATTGAAGGTGAGCTTCTCATCCTGTCTCTACGGTAATTTCCAGAGAGTCGCGTGGTTATGACGCAATCGTTAGCTTATTTTTACAAAAACTGCTTCTACGGGGCCATAACGTAAGATACAAGGTAATGGAGCCTTTTATACATTGTCGTGTTTCTTTAGAAATAAACAATGGACAAATGGAGTCTTTAAACGCCTCAGATGTAAAGTTATTCGCTGTCAAAGTGACGCCAAAATGAATGGGAGTCAATGGAATGCTAACAGCAGTTGATGGCTTGTTAGCCAATGGCGGCCCCCGGAGGTGGTACGGAATTCGAGAGCTAGCTCGATTACCCCCCTGGTTCTTATAAAGATTCATCAACCAGATATGACGAAAACCTTGCCGACAGACACAGCGACGCGATGCAAAGGCCTGCGCTCTCAATGTTGCTCAGGGGACAAGAGTTCTTCATAAAATGGCAGCTTGTGGTTATTTTTCGCGGTCATTTCGTACTACTGTATTTAAATTTACAATAACATGTCCCAAACTACATTGAGAAACCAGAGTAGCCTATCATATTGTACACAGCTTATAGTAAAATGTTGAGAATAAATTAAATTGAATATCAAAATCGTGGTCAGCTATTCTTAACTTTAAAGTTATTAGAATCCATGCATACAAATATTAAGATGTATTACTTACCATATGAAGAAGTTCCAGGTCGGCAGAAAACACAGGTCTACACAATGCACTGACACGACAGAAAAACTCTTTCAAGCGCGCTCTCATGCACCCCCCACTGACAGAAATTAAGACTGTTTATGGTCACCCAGTCCTGGAAATGTTTTAAGTAATAATAACGTTAGTAGGCTAGCAATTTTACCTGTGGAATTGTGTGTGGTGTTTTTTGTGGTCAGTTTGCACTGCTGTATTTAGATTTACAGTAACTAATAATTTCCCAGAATGCATTTAAAATCTACAGCAACATACTGTCAACTGTGTGCACAGTACATAATTGTTGAAAATACAAAATAATACTGTGAAAGCAACAAAATCAACAGTAACATACTGTACATAGGTTATACAGCAACAACTGTGGAGAAAAACAGTATAATGCTGTGAAAACAACAGAAATCATTATAACATTATGCATATTATGCTTCAATTTGTTTTTATTTAAAGTGAATGTTATTATATTATATTATATTATATATTTATTAGAATATATTAAAATGTGTTTCATACAATGGTATGTAGCCTATATGATTTGTTACAACAGAGATCAATTGTTTTCCAAGTCCTCTGTGTTTTATGTTTTTATATTTCACTCTAAATCAATTAGTGTTAGGCTACTCAAAATACATAAATGGAATTGCTGTGTTTCACTATTTCATTTAAACAAAGGGACTTGAAAAAACAATCTGTTCCACTGCAGCACAGTTCATATTACCATATGCAGGCACTCTGTTGTATTGTGTAATCAGGGGTTCGTCGATAAAACAAACTTTTCTTCCACCGTCATGAGAGCCCAGTGCACGTAATATAATGATGCACACCAGGACAGGATGTCTTTGGTGACTCCAGAAGTTATTTGAGATCTGAAATATTGTAGTGGTGTAATGAGGACCACTCTTATGCGGTTTGTTATCTGACTGTCCAAGGGGAGTATAAAAGAGAGCAGCTCGGTATAAAGGTAGTAAGCCAATAATTTCCCTTCAGTCCTCATGAGATTTATTTTCTTTCCTGTAGAATGTTTGTTTCTTTTTCTCTTTCACCACATCCACCATTTGCTTGAACTTTATCTGCTCCTTGTTTTCTTTTATGATATCTATCCATCTGTTTTGTGCACAATGAAATGTGTTATCTCCTAGAGATTCTGTCACTCTGACAGTGCAGTCCTTTCTTTAGGGAGTTCCGGGAGGTCATTGGCAGGATCTTCCCCTTCATTCCTGTGCCTTTATTTAGATGGTTAGTTTGGTATTACTGGCATTAGCAAATTATTTCTCAGCATTTTTCCATTCCCATGAAATCTCTTTTGCCATTTACTACAATTCATGCCAATACCAGATAAATGCTGTGCCCTTTACAACAGTTCAATCTTTCAGCTGAAACCCACAATTACATGGGCTGGACCACATATTTATAGGAACAGACATAACTGTGTTTCCTATAAAATAGTTACAGTTAGGACAATTATTTTTTAGAAAGAATTGTTTGTGTTAACCCTCTGGTATTGTTAATTTGGGAGTCACACTTGTTCGCAGTCAAAAGTTTTTTTTTTTCAAAAGTCAGAACTAAGTTGATTTTCAGAAAAATCAAGTAATATGTTTTTCTTCAATAATATATATATATATATATATATATATATATATATATATATATATATATATATATATATATATATGTTTTACTATATTGAATTTTGTTACTAATTAATATTTACGCAATAATTCTTAATTAATATTTACACAATAATTATGATCATTTTTCCCCATTTAAAATAATAATAATAAAAAAGTTTTCTAATGTTTTACAATTATTTTCAATTAAAACGGTATTTCATGTTAAAATAGAAACAATGCCTTTTCATTTCTATTTTTGAAGGCAGATTAGTGTCATCTGGTGGGACTAAAAAAGAAAAACATCTGCAGCGCCATGGTGTAACCACTAGTTCCCTTTCAAAAGCTGCTCTCGATGCTGCATACCCTTATGCATTGGGAAAACATCTTTGTTTGACTGGTTGTGAAGCATGTGTGGCAAACACGCCAAAAACTTCTTAAACACCCTGAGCAATATCAGGCTTGGTCAGGAAATTACTTTCCATCACGTTCAAAGAATACAAGGTCTTATGGCAGCTGTAAGAACACCAGCTCAAATATGAGGGGAATGTACAGTTATTGATTTATTCATTTTCATTTATGAAATTAATAAATCAATAACTAATCATACTGGCTATCACTTACACAATTTAAAATTACCCAAAAGGTAATACACAGCCCATATAGTTAGATCTCTGTATATAGACAATCAATTCCAACGAATTGAAATTAATTATGAACACACAGAAGGGCTATAATTTGAATTTGTGAATGCCTACTAAAAGCAAATCAAATCATCAGATAATCCGTTTGTCCGCCAAACGAATTATGCGATGTTCTTATCAACTATCAAGGAGATATATCCTTATGAATTCTCAAGAAAAACTATTCTCTTGGCCACAGAGAATAATTGTCTTGTTCACAAGATTATTAACTTGTAGGTTAATCACAAATGTATCAAGCTTGTAGCTATAAGATCGAACACATTTAAGAGGCTTTGTTCTGTGAGCAGCAAACAGAGACAATCAAGAGTATAATCAGTTTTCATAAAATGCGATTATAAAGGTAACGTTACAACTACATCTAACAAAGAATATATGTGACAGTAAAATGAAAGTAAAATAAACAGAAAGGAAAAACAGCAGATTGCAGAGTGGTACACAAATCACAATGTATAGCCTTTGAGAACCAGCAAATTATCAAAATCACCTTAAACAGGGAAATGTAATACGCATTCAAATCTTGGTAAGAGATCAAAAATACTTGCATTGAAAACCTTGTGGTTGGAGGTGGACGGCGAGTAGCCGATGCCTGCGTGTCCGTTTGAAACGGTCTTTGGTTCTTCCTGAGTGCACGTCGGAGCGGGAGTTTCAAAACGGTTCACGTGTGAGCTGCTAAGACTTGATTTAAGTTCGTTTCACTTTGAGGTGTAAGTGAAGGAACACTAGACTATTAAAACAAGAAGTCGGAGTTACGACTAAAACAAAACAAAGTTTAAGTAAAATAAAATGAAGAGACTCGTACGAGAAAGAAAAATAACGAAAAAGCAGGAACAAAACAAGACGAAAAGAAATACAGAACTGAACAGAACGCGGAGTGTAACCGCTTTTCTAGGGTACATAAATTTCACTCCTCCCTGGGCTTGGGCCAATTGGAACGTGACATTCCAAGCGGGAAGAAACTTTCTTTGTCTTAGTTCCCAGTTTAATTTGCATGTTTTATGGCAGCGTTATTATTTGATCAGTTATACTCTAACGATGGTAAAAATAGCATAATACATTTTACCAGATCCTGATGCATATATTTGGTTTCAGTACAAGGAGAGCTTTACGTGGATACCGAATTAGATATGTTTCGAAGGTACACGTCGAGATAGATTCTTATTCTGTAAAAATAAGCTTAAAGGTTAAACTAACAACCTAGGAATAAAATGAACCCAACATGTGATGTACATTGACAAGTGGGAATTGAAGATTGGACTTTAGAAAGACCAACATGACACATCTATGATCTCACCACAGTGTGCACCTCTAGAGCATTATTCCATTAAGGTTTACAAGAATACAAAACCACATTCACATAGAAGAACAATCATGAAAAGGGGAAATTACATTCAGGTTTACATATTTCTTCAGTGGTTATACATATAAAATATCTAGGATGAACACGCTAATTCTGCTCTTCTGCCAGAATCTCAGTGAGATTCCTGGCTGGCTGACATTCCGTTAGGACCATAAAATGTTATGGTCTGGTGGGAGGTAGGGTACAAGACAAATATAGTGTATCATTCTTAAAATACCCACTTAGAATTCAAAACTACACACTAGAGAATCACACTATAGAATAACACAAAACTAATCAACATGCGTGCTTTAATATGTCACCTACAAATTCTGAATCACTTGTATTCGGAATTAAATGCAAAGGGATGTTGTGTGTGTGTGTGTGTGTGTGTGTGTGTGTGTGTGTGTGTGTGTGTGTGTGTGTGTGTGTGTGTGTGTGTGTGTGTGTGTGAGTGTGTGGAGATCTCCTGGCCACCTGGGTCTCTGGCTTGGAGAGAGAGAGATGTTAGCAGATAGGGATCTCTTTGAAGCCATCTCCTCAAATTCTGAGATGTTCTCTGTTAAGCATCATTTGGTAGCAAACGTGTCAAAAGAGATCAATTCAGTCCAGACTCATGGCGCCATGCTCTAATTTACAATTACAAGTTTAAGGGTTAAAAGCTTCCTTAAAATTTATAATGACAAGTAATCATGAGTCCTGTCCATACACTACACAGCTATGTCCACGATGATACTTATGGGCCCTCTTCTCATGAGACCGTTTCAGTTGTGACTCAGAGCCAGTCGCCAAACTCAAATAAGTGTTACGCGCCGTGGGCTTCGTACCCTTTCTATGTGGCTTAAACCCCAGTTCCTCACCTTGGGTCCAAATCTAGGTTGGTTTTGTTGTCGCAAGATGCTAACAACAAATGCTTTCCATAAGGGTTGGGGTGTAGTCTTAGATGGCCGTCCACTCCAAGGGATCTGGAGATTGGCACATCAGTCGCCTTGATTTGATGGCTTTATTTCTGGCCCTGAAGTACTTCCTCCAGCAGTTAACCCTCTGGGGTCGACAAAAGTGCCGGTGCGTTTTGCTGGATTTTTTTTACATTGCAGCAAAATAAACTTAAAATACTCCGTCAAGTATGGTCATACAGACTTAAGAAATATGAAAACTGTTAAATGCCTACTTTTTTATGTGTCCACTTACAATCGAAACAAAACATTGTGCTTTTGTAAAATAAAGAAAATAAACAGGTTGTGCTTTCTGCCTCTCCGTCTCCCTGAACTTCTTTTCTGGAGCAGGTCTCTAAACTTAAAACTTTCAGAAAGTTTTGGAATATATCCTCTCCCCAAATGTGTCATAAATATAAAAAACAATAATAAATAATTTAATGAGAAGGCTTATATTGACCTATTAAGATGTTGCTTACATCTGCCTTGTAAATATATTTTTTTGCTATTTTATTAAAAGTTTTCACATGTAAATCAACAACAATTACAATTTTAACAATATTTCAAGTGTAATCTTTCTTTGTAAAAAGTATACATTTTACTATACGTATTTCAAAGTTAAGGATTCATTAGTTTGAATATTGGAACAAAGACTATAATAACATCTTAGTTTCATCCTACTTTATTTTTGACTAAACATCCCATACTATATATTTAACATATGAGCAGAAATAGGCGAACAAAAGCTTAATTGATGTGACAGTAGTCTTTTTTAGAGTAAAAACTTTATAATCTATACCAATCAACGAAATCTTGTCTATATTTTGTCTGTAACATATCGTTTTTATGATGTATTAGCATATAAATGTTAATTTGCAGTTTAATACGTTGCTTATACAAAGACATTTTATTTCAACATATTTCAGTCGATTTTTACTCATCTCAGTAGCCTATAGCAATATAGTTTGGTAAAAGCTAAACTAGTAGATGTGTTCATGTAAAAATAACATGTTCACTAATGTAAGTGCGAGTGTGAATGAACGGCACAGAGGCAAGCTGTTCTGTAGTAAACAGCGCGCATCTGTCCAGTTCATTCATTCACACACAGACACGCCATTCATATTTAAACAGTCTTTTTGCGGTGTACAGACACTATTGCATATCGCGATTAGAACAAAGCACTTAAGAATAAAGAGCTTACTATTCACAATCCTCAGCTGAATCTGTTGCTCCTCAAAGTGAAACTAAACTAGCACTTCTGAGGTAAATTTCCCAGGATTATTCTTACGATAGTATTATTCCTCACAGCACATGTAAAGTAAAGTAAAGTCCATGAGTCTGATTAAACTTGATGTGTTTTATCCAGCTGATGTGGGCGTTGACACATTTGCATGGATTGCCTCAGATCATTTGCGTTTGAATAGCACGCGCTTTCCGTGGGCGTGTTCACATTAGCAGTTAATGAGATGAAATGAGAACGACTGACATCTCTCTCTTTTCATACAGATTACATAAACTGAGAATATTTGATTTTTATATAAATTACTTAATTTAAAAGAAGAGAATTCAAGCTTTATGCCTGTGTGCCTGTATGCCTGTGTGACTGAGTATTCGCTGTTTCAGTATGGACTTCACTGACAGAGAGAAGGCAGAACTTGCATCATGTTAATTTTTCTTTAGCAAAAAGCACAACACTTTGTTTTTATTGTGAGTATACACAAAAAAAAATAGACACTTGACAGGACAGGAAAAAAAGCGAGCTGGTCACGCCAGCGTGATCGCCGACCCCAGGGTGTTAACTGCACAATTACTAGAAATGTTTACCTTGGGTATTATACAGTTTGCATGCATACCAAAATTGTGGAAAAATAAAAAATGTTCAAGATGTTTCCAACTCTGAACCAATTTTCTGTGGCCCATATAGCCTATTTGAACAGGATTTGTTTCCAGGTATGACTGTGTACTCAAAATGTGCTTTTGACTTTCATTTATACTGTATTTGGATTATATTGTTAACTACATTCTTAATAAATTAAAATTTATTTATTTATTTAGTCCTCGCATTCTTTCTTGTGGTTCCCTCTCAGTGACATACCTGACTGAAAGGCTCATTATGCGGCTATTTATGCGGGTTATTGTCTTCTCAGGTGTGAATCACAGCATTATTCATGATCATTCACGCCCCCACGCATATTGCCTTTCTAAATAAAAAGTGTCTTACAGAATTTAAATCAATGTATTTTTTTATGTGAATGAGTAGGCAGGATGATTTTCACATCAATTTGAAGCAAAAACTCATTAGTCAAAGGTCTTGTGGACACAATAGTACATAGACACATTTAGTACGTGTTTTGTGGCCTAATTTCAGAAACTTTAATTTTTTTTTTTTTTTCTCAATACCATGCATAAACATTATTCTACATTTGCATTACATTTATTCATTTAGCAGACGCTTTTATCCAAAGCGACTTACAAATGAGAACAATAGAAGCAGTTAAACTAACAGTAGGACAACAATATGCAAATGCTATGACCCTTCTCAGTTTAATCTAAAGCAGTACAAGTTCATTTCCTTTTTTTATTTTAAATAACAGAATAGAATAGAATAGAATAGAATAGAATAGAATAGAATAGAATAGAAGAGAGAAGTGTTAGTATTACTGGATCAAGTGCTGTCGAAAAAGATGCGTCTTCAGCCGTTTCTTGAAAGTGGCTATGGACTCAGCAGCTCTGGTTAAGTTAGGCAGATCATTCCACCAGCAGGGAACAGTCATGGTAAAGGTCAGAAAAAGAGATTTTGTGCCTCTTTGAGATGGCACCACAATACGTTGTTCGCTTGCAGAGCACAAGTTTCTGGATGGCACATAAGTCTGAAGTAACGAGTTTAAGTAAAAGGGAGCAGAGCCAGTGATTGTTCTGTAAGCAAACGTCAATGATTTGAATTTGATGCGAGCGGCAACTGGCAACCAGTGCAATTTTGTGAGGAGAGGAATGACGTGCTCTCTTCGGCTCGTTAAAGACCACTCTGGCTACAGCATTCTGGATCAGTTGCAGAGGTTTGACAGTGCCAGCTGGTAGACCAGCCAAGAGAACATTACAATAGTCCAGTCTGGATAGAACAAGTGCTTGGACAAGGAGTTGTGTAGCATGCTCTGATAGGAAGGGCCTGATCCTCCTAATGTAGTACAAGGCAAATCTACATGACCGGGCAGTTCTAACAATGTGGTCTGTGAAGTTCAATTGATCATCAATTACAACTCCAAGGTTCCTGGCTGACCTTGATGGAGTTATGGATTGGTGAAGTTGTGATGAAATGTTGGGTTGGCCAGGACCACAATTAGCTCTGTCTTCGCAAGGTTTAGTTGAAAGTTGTGGTCCTTCATCCAGCCAGAAATGTCTGTCAGGCAGGCTGAGACACGATCAGCTACCGTCAGATCATCAGGCTGGAATGAGAGGTAGAGTTGTGTGTCATCAGCGTAGCAGTGATAGGAAAAAACAAGTTTATGAATCACAGATCCTAGTGATGTCATGTAGATGGAGTAGAGAAGTGGTCCAAGCACTGAGCCCTGAGACACTCCAGTAGCTAGATGTTGGGTCTTAGACACCACACCCCTCCACGACACTGTAATGATATTAGCTCAAAGGGGGAATATTAATAATAATCCATAATTACTAATTATGATTAATTAGTAATATTTGGGCCAGTTAATTAGATTAACTTTGAGGTAAGCCAATTAATATTACAATCAATTAATCAGTTCCAACAAACTCTTTGATTATTCATTTACTCTAAGAAAGTGTATCTTTCATGGTCACTGAAAAATAATTATTCCTTAGCATGTACAGTGCTTAGAGCATGTAACAAGATCAAGATCGTAAAAGGGACTTTGTATGCAAGCAGAGACACTTAGAAACCACATCCATATTGTGCACAAGTTTTATTAACTAACTCACAAACATAACTAACACTAAACAAACATACATACATTCACACATTCATAAATACATGCATAGGTAAAGGGGTGAGTGATGTGGAACCGGAAGCAGGAAATAGAACTATGGAAAAGATCTATTTAACATTGAAAAGAACCATCAGCTTATTTCAGAGCACCTCATTAAATTGATACTTGCATGGTCAGTTGCAGTGGATACAATTCTTGAAGTGGTTGAAATTGGAGTGCTTTGATGGGTCCCTGAGTGTCAAAAATCACTGGTGCAAGTTGCCATCGTGTGGTTCCGACGCTGTTGTGGGTCGGAGCTTGCATGGTGGCTTCGATCACATGGCTGTTGTGAGTCGCCTGGCCTGCTGAGGGCACGCTGGACGACGGTGCGGCATCCTGAAGTGCTGTGAAGTCCAAGAGTTGATGGTTGCCCGTTCAGTGATGGTAGGTTTGCAGTTTTGCAGTCTTTAGTATAATAGTATATAAAGACACAACACACGACAGTAAATCATACCCAAAATGTTCTGGAATGCATGTTCATTTCATGTTAGTCAGTTCGTCTCTGATTAATGCAGCGAAGTCTGCATGGAAGACTGTTTCTCTCTTCCCATTGTCTCTCTCTTGCACATGCGGCCACATTCCTTTAGATCGTAAAACTCTCTGTGTTTCCTGTAACAAGACACCGTCCTGCCAGTGTGTTAGCTTCATTTGGGATGTTAGTTTTTGGTGAAAGTTTCACAGTGAGTTTGCTGGATTATTCATTAAATAAATGAATAATTTGTGTGTGTCCGATTGGTCCAGACGCTACAACACCCTGAAGGACCTACCTGAGAGGTAAGACTTGAACCATTGGAGTGCGGTTCCCGAGATGCTCTTCATCTTTAGGATTGACAGGAGGATCTGAGAGCAGGGCAGTCTCAGTTGAGTGTCCGCTTTTGAAACCAGAGTGATTGTTGTCCAAGAGGTTGTTCTGGAGGAAGAGATCTGATTGGAAACAACTCGTTCAAATGTTTTCGCAACGAATGGAAGAAGAGATACCGGTCTGTAATTTTCCAGATGTGCTGGATCTAGAGTGGGTTTCTTAAGCAGTGGGGTTACCCGAGCCTGCTTAAATGCTGTGGGAAAGGTGTGTTAGGTCACGAAACACAAGATCCAGTTGCGAATGAAAGGTAAGGTTTATTATGAAACAGCAAATGATCAAGACAAGACAGGTTGGTGTAGAATAGCAGGTCAGCAGTAGGTCCTTGGCAGCACGGGGACTGCAGTGGGCTACATCCAAGTCCTAGTGGACTCTAAAACATCAGATGAAGAACAAGCCGAAACAAACTCGGGCAAAAGTTCAAGGCTTAGGCACTGGAGGCAGAAATAGTCCGGTTGATCAGGAACTGGATAGAGAACTGCACAGACAGCGAGACAAGGTGAAACAGTGACAAAACGATCTGACAATGAACATGACAAACACGAAACTACACATAGGACACATAAACGAGCCGTACCTGCGGCTGATCTGATTGCTCGTCAGCACAGCTGACGCCGATTAGCAATCACACCAGAACAGTATACACAGAATGAACAGTACACTCAGAATGAACAGGCAAACCTGCAAACCGTAACAGCGTGAATGCGGGTACAACTGAGGATGAAATCGCTTGAAGTAGGTTAGTGGGAATAGGATCAAGCGGACAGGTGGTAGGGCGATTGGAAAGGAGGAGTTTGGAGACTTCTGCCTCTGAAAGTAGAGAAAAGGAGTAAATTGGTAAATTGGCCGCTGATGGTGGTTGTTTTATTTATGAAGAATGTGGCAAAATCATCAGCTGTTAGGGTTGATGAAGGAGGAGGAGGAGGAGGGTTGAGAAGAGAGGAGGAGGTTTTGAAAAGCATGCGAGAGTCAGAAGAATTGTTCATTTTGTTGTGATAGTAAGTCATTTTAGCAGTAGAGATATTATCAGAGAAGGAAGAGAGGAGGGATTGATAAAGAACAAGGTCAGTAGGATCTTTCGATTTGTGGCACTTCCTCTCTGCATCCCTGAGTTTAAAACGATGTTCACGGAGAACATCAGATAACCAGGGGGCAGAGGGTGTGGCGCGGGCTGGCCTGGAGGAAAGGGGGCAAAAGTTGTCCAAGCAGGATGTTAAAGTGGAGAAAAGAGTTTTAGTTTTATTCACAATTTTATCTTTTTACTTCAAAATAAAAACTATATTTTTAACGGCACAAATCTAAAATTAACTAGATGTACCGCATGGCGGTACAAAATATGACCTCCGCTCAGGCCTGCACTGGCTTTCCACAAAAATAAATGACGAGGAGCAATTTGGCTGTATTGCGTGTTTATGTATATAAGTTGTATATTTTAAAAGACTGTCTGGAGTATTCCTGTGGATCATGGATAATTTAGAGTTTTGTAATTATTTGCCATTACTATTTAAGTTTTATATCAAAAGTCATTAGTTTAGACACTTAACATCCATAATGTGAAAACGTCACATCCATAACAGTGGTTTTCCCTACATAAAGTATTACAAAAATGAGTTTCAAAAACACACTTATTGTGTTCAAGCAAGTCTTTTTCATGCTACATCGGCAGTTTGTTTAATAATTCACAGACAATTTCTACAAACCTCTGCCAAACGGTTGAGGTGCCTGTTGATGGTAAAAGTCAGTTATCTGACTTTGGCATGGGTTTGTTGTGTTTTACTGAAATAAAAAACATTTTTTCCCCAAAAAGTGGTTTTATCTTGTAGCCCTGGTCCCAGAGTTTTAAAAAAACAATGTTAACAAAATTAAACTCATTCCCACTGTACCTAGTAGAACACTTAAGTAAATGTCCCATTGAAATTAATGGGATTTTATGGATTTAGGTGAAGAAATTAATGGGATTTTATGGATTTAGGTGAAGAAAGTGTACACATAATACATTTTGGTCTGTACCATGAAGAGAAAACTGATTCAACTATATAAACTATATATTTTCTGAAAGCGTAGACTCTCAGGATGTGATCTAACATGGCATGAAACATGTCCCACCCACCTCATTAGTATACTGCCCAAGCATAACATATTGGGTATTGGTAAATCGGGTATATGGCTGATACCTAAAAAAAGTAGTAGTATGTGCATGTCTGTCTGTGTGTGTGTGTATGTGTGTGTGTGTTTGTGTATGTGTGTGTCTGTGTGTGTGTGTGTGTGTCTGTGCGTGTATGTATGCGTGCGTACATGTGTGTGCGCGTGTGTGTTTGTGTGTGTGTGTCTGTGCATGTGGATTTGTATGTGTGTGTATGGGTGTGTGTCTGTGCGTGTGGATGTCAGTGTGTGTGCATGCTTGCGTTTGTTTGTATTCCTGCATGTGTGTGTGTGACAGTATCATCCTAAACCAGCAACCCTTCGCTCAACAGCACCATCTACAGGCCGATGAGTGTACAGTCACTAAATGTGCACATAAATGAATTTATTTTATACCCCCCCATGGATGAAATTCTACGAAACTTAGCATACCCCCAGAGGATGTCAAGTTAATCATACACGTGAAATATGGTGCAGTTCTGAACATCTTAACTGAAGATAGGGGCGATTAAAGCAGAATAATATTGCATTTTCATTTTTTATGGGAAGGGGCGCAAATCACAAATGAGTGATTATGGGCTAGGTTGATGTGGGCCCTTAAGACCAACATACCATACAAATTTCTTCATCCTCGGTGCCACGGTTCAGGTAGTTATTTAGGAAAAACTGCATTTTTGGGGTTTGGGGGGGCCCAGCGCGGGGGGGGGGGGGGGGGGGGGGAGTGGCCCCCGGGGACCAAACGAAATTTTTCCGTAAAAGTCTAGTGGGGCTACATGCCCACCAAATTTCATGTTCCCCGGTGTCCCTGGTATCGTTGACGAAAAATTCAGTAGATGACGAAAAAAAAAAAAAAAAAACTTTGACAATCCCTATATGACCGCTTTCGCTAGCTATGCTAGCGGCGGTCATAATAATGTGTCCACAAATTCCTCATTAACAAATAGACACACAAAAAAACTTTTGTGTGTATCATGTCACAGATAACTATTTTCCAGAGACACAAAACTAGATTAACCTAAAAAATTTTGTGCTATTTATGGTCAAGCAAAAAAGCATCTTTATTCAACCAGTGACATCTTGTACTGATCATATCATGCTTGATGTGAAACCATGTCAAAATTTAACCAGCTACTGCAAAATGTACTGTGATATAATAAACTAACACATTTTGTTATGATAGCTCAAACTGTATGTGGATAAAAAGGTATTTGTGGAAATACTTCACATTTTACAAATGCTCTCATGAAAGTCCCTATCTAAAGTGTTCAATGAAGAATTGATGTTAGCATATGTATGTTTTTTAGCAGTGTGTGTGATTATGTGTGCAAAAGGTGAATGAAATAGAGTTTTATGCATCTGTTTTAAATTTGGAAAATGATGTTTTCACATTTAGAAATAAACTGTTTGTTGTGTTTTTATTGCAGGGCTGAATTAGTTTTAAGTGCTGCATAACGACAAATATTCACAGGAGAGTGCACTCGCTTCACTCAAGGAATTCACACAATGCACAAAAACTATTATGCTAATGGACAATAAAATAGCACTCTAATCATTTATAAGCAGAACATGCAACTGTCAGAGATTTTACAAAAAGTTGTTTAGCTTTAATGAATGTAAACTTTATGCCATATATTAGGCTATGTTTATAGACTCTATCTCTTCTTTTTTAATGGTGTGTTGCAAGATTTATTTATAAATATTTATACATTTATATTTATATATTTATTTGTCAACACAATGGCACCTATTCAGCAAAATGTCATCTATTTAATGTTGCTTCAAATAAAGTGAACCTGGTTGGTTGGACTTCCATGGTTTATGGGGAATTTTTCCATTGACATTATGATTTTTATACTGTGCAAACTGTGTATTTTTGCCCCTAAACCTAACCCTAACCCTAACCCTAAACACAACAATCACAGAAAACGTTCTGCATAAAAAAAATAAATAAAAAAAATCCTTATAGAGACCAAAAAAAAAAAATGTCCCTACAAGGTAAAAAATTACTGGTATTACTATCTTTGAGGGGACATTTGGTCCTCACAACATAGGGTTTACCAGGACCACACACACACACAGAGACACTCAACTACACGCACTCCCCTGTCCTGGCCAGTCTGTAGTCTTGAAGCCTAGGGGACCGGGTAAACACTTTATTTGCAATTTCCTCAGAATTTACGTCTGCTTGTACAAACATAGAGACAAATACTAACACATTTCAGCAGGAGACTGGAGTGGGTTCAGGGTCAAAAGAATCCAGTGGGTTAGAGGATTTGCGTATGTTAAGAAAACTAACATGTATGCATAAAACAGTGATAGTGCTTGGCTCAGTTCATCCAAACGCAGTCTGTGTCTTAGATTCTTTGTCCATGCATCTAAACATTACTGCTGCTGGTCTTTTCATTTTTAGTTTAATTACTTTGAGCCTGTTGCAAATGTTTTTTTTTTTTTTTTTTACATTAACTAACAATGAGCAATACGTCTGTTACAATATTTATTAATCTTTATTAATGATAATAAATAATAACAAAAAATGTCCATTGTTAGTTTGTTAGCTCAGGCCCATTAAATAATATTAACAGATACAACAATTAATTTGTGTATTATTGAATTAGTACAGTACATGTTGAAATTAACATTAAGTAAGATTAATAAATGTGGTAACACTTTAGAATAATGGTCCGTCATTAATAAGTAACAATGCAGGAAGTAATGCAGGATTTAGGAGTAGTACTACATTAACACTTCAGCTACTACTATTAACTAATATGGAAACAAGCTTAACTAATCAGTAAGTACTATCAAACTTTAGGACTAAGTGTCATGGTGCAGCTAAGCTTGGTGTCAAACAGGAACACAATGAAGAAGATGAAGATAAATCAAGACTTGTTTAATAGGGCAAAAACATCACCAAACTCAACATAAACGTTACCGTCAACCGACAATGAGAACTGAAAACACAGGCAGATAAACATACAGGCAAACTAGGATAATTAACAACACACAGCTAGACAGAATAATAAAATCATATCAATTACCATGACAACTAAAGACTGGCAGGGACTAGAACAAAGGAGTGAATAAAAACAAACTAAAAGTTCATGAAAGTGAAACTAAGACGGAAATAACAGATAATATGTTACATTACTCCCCCTCCCAAAAGGCTCGTGCCTTGCGGCATAACAGAATAGAAGAGGGAGGGACAGTGGGGGCTTTGGAGGCGGACTGTCATGAATGCAAGAGAGGAGACAATACCAGATAAGAGTGTGTTTATTAATTAATAAACAGAGTGGTCAGAGATTCCAAAGCACGACACACAGGGGCGGGAGAGTGACGCAGGGACCTCAACGAGCAACCGGGCTGGTGATGAGTGATGAACACAGAGATGATCTGAATCCAGGCGAGTGACGACAAAGAACAGAGATGAAGACACGACAAATAATCCAACTGGAACGTAGATCACAGGGAACAGCCAAACGGGACAGGAACAAACACCGGAATACACCACAAAGCTCTGACAACAGAAGACACCGGTCACAGAGAATAAATAGGTGAGTAGATGGGAATCAGCTGGTGCTGCTGATCAGCGATCATCGGAGGACACACCCACACTAATTAACACACAACACAACAATCACACGAGACAAGGAAAAGGCAAAGAATTCGTGAACCGTGGCACGGACAAGGAGATGGCGAAAGGGTGGTGAGAGCAGGTAGATGAGAACACAGGTGGTGATGACGGAGGAAGAAACCATGGTTGGAATGATGGGAGGAGCCAAGTGATTGGTCGGACGAAAGCCCACAGTGGAGTTGGTGGAAGGAGGAGTGTGGAAGAAATTTAATATGTTCTATATGTTTGCATTAATTATATTTATAGAATCTTAGAAATATGATGTTAATTAGATTAATGTAGTGTCGATACATACCCTTATGAATGTATGTATATGTACAACTGGTAAGCGCAGCTGGAAGAAAACAAAACTAGAGGTATTTCGCATTTCATGGAAAGAGAGCTCGACTGCATACAGAGAGGCCTTAAAAGCTGCTAGATCTGCTTATTTTTCAGCCCTATTAGAAGAAAATAAACAAAACCTTAGGTATTTATTTGAAACAGTGGCTAAACTAATGAAAAATAAAGATTCAAGCCCAGAAGTTTCCAAGCAACACAGCAGTAATGACTTCATGAACTTCTTCACTTATAAGACTGATAACATCAGGGAGAAAATTATTATTATGCAACCGTCTACTACAGTATCGCATCAGGCAGTACATTGTAGTCTAAGGAAAAATTATACTATTGATCTCAACATTATTTTAAATAGACTCAAAAATTATGTTGGCATTAGTAGAATTGCATTAGCATGGTTCAAATCATACTTATCTGACCGTTATCAGTTTGTAACAGTAAATGAAGAGATGTCTCATCGATCACAAGCTCAGTATGGCATAGCACAAGGCTCAGTACTAGGACCGTTGCTTTTCACTCTGTACATGCTACCCTTGGGAGATACCACTAGGAAGCATGGAATTAGTTTTCACTGTTATGCTGATGATACTCAGCTCTATATTTTTTCGCCCTGATGAAACTTACCAATTCACAAAATTAACGGAATGCATAGGTGATATAAAAAATTGGATCACAAGTAATTTCCTACTACTTAATTCTGAAAAAACAGAGATTCTAATTATTGGACAAAAAACTTCCTCACGTAATAATCTAGAATACTGTCTAACATTTGATGGCTGCTCTGTCAAGTCTTCGTCTTCGGTTAGGAACCTGGGTGTGCTCTTTGATAACAATCTTTCATTTGAAAGTCACGTGTCTAGTATCTGTAAAACCACATTTTTCCATCTTAAAAATATATCTAAATTACCTCATATGCTCTCATTGACAAAGGCGGTAGATCCTTTTCCTATTTAGCACCAAAACTTTGGAACAGTCTTCCTAACATTGTCTGGGAAGCAGACACACTCTGTCAGTTCAAAGCTAGACTAAAAACACATCTCTTTGACCTAGCGTACACATAACACATTATAGACTTCTATAATTCAATGTTAGGCTGCATAGATTAGGTCAGCCGGAACCGGAAACACTCCCCATAAATCCTGATGTACTCGTTACATCATAAGAAGAATGGCATCTACACTAATATTAGTCTCTCTGTTTTTTAATTATTTTTTAACTGTTTTTTGTAATTTAATTTTAAGGCCAGACAAGTAGTTTGTTGAGGGTTGATTTGTAGGGAAGGACTACACGCCTGCGCACATATATTCAAACGTGCATACCTATAGATTGAACTCGTAATGTGAATGTGCACGCCATCAGCGTTCTCGCGGGTTCACATTTTTTGAAGTTTGCACAGAAAGAACAGGGTGTCTTGTTAGCGGCCCCTAAGTTAATAACTAATGATTGCGACGGAAGTGAATCAATCAAAACTAACTTTAGCTGGACAATAACTTTATTCTAGAGCTGCTATAAACTTGTTACTGTATGTTACTTTAATTAGGGGCCAAGCCTTGAAGGTGCGGAGGCACCTATTGTTTCTGTTACCGTTCTTATTATTAGGGGCCAAGCACAGAATGTGAGTAGGCACCTATTGTATCTGTTGGCGTACCAAAAATAATTCTTCTTTTTCTTCCGACTGGGCTTCTATGGCAGCCCATAGAACCGCTTGCGGGAAAGTTGTGCAATTTGGCACACTGATAGAGGACAGACTTGAACAGTCACCATAGCAAATTTGGAGTCTCCAACTCATTCCCTCTAGCGCCACCAGCTGTCCGAATTTGCACTCATGTTTATGCTAATAACTTTTGAACCACAAGGGTTAGAAACAAAATTCTTTTTCCTTCTGATTCTCCAGCTCAAGACGATTCGATTGCACCATATGACGTCATTTTCCGTCATGGAACTTTTTCGGCCATTTTGAATTTTTCAAAAAATCTACTTTTTCGAACTCCTCCTAGGCCGTTGCTCCGATTTTCACGAAAATTGAATCAGATCATCTACAGACCATGCCGAAAAAAAGTTATGGAATTAAAGTTGATTCGCTTAACCATTGTCGATAAACCCACGAACAAATTTTACGTAGCGCTTGCAAAAACAGACATAAGACTGTATCTCCGCAACGGTTTATCGGATTCAGACCAAACTTGTTACATGTCCTCACAAGCATGACATGAGGCAACATGCTGCGTTTCGGTGCAGCGCCACCTACTGGTCCGGAGATATGAAAAATTGATATTTTTGCTTATAACTTCTGAACAGTTTGTTCAAAAATCATAAAATTGGTCTCGTTAGATTCAGGGCAGCATGCCAAGTCGACTGATATCCAATTTTACCATATCGGCCATTTTGACTGTCGGCCATTTTAAATTTTGTGCTAAAATGCTGTATTTTAAGAACGCATGAACGGATTGTTACGAAACTTGGTATGGGTCATCAGCACAATGCCCTGAAGGAGCGTGAGAAGTTTCGAAACAGCACCACCTAGTGGTGATTTTTTTTTAAAAATGCTTATAACTTTTGGTGTGGTCGACTTATTTTCACGAGTTTCATCTAATTAGACTCCTGAAACCTTGCTGAGTCCTACGATACCAAACATGCTAGGTTTCGCCTTACGGTTTGTGTAGCGTTGTGATTTAGCGCTTAAAAAACATTTGGCTATATCTTCGAAACCGCTTGTCCGATCGAGACGAAACCACCGTCAGAAGTTTGGGAACATAGGTCAATAGAACTATGCCAATGCCCAAATGCGAAAATATTGATAGTAAGGGGTAGTAAAATTCAATCAAAGTCATGTGTCAGTCATTTTTTATGTGTTTTTTCATATAAATGTCTATAACTCTGAAGTGAATTGAGATATTTTCACCAAAATTGACACACATATGTATGGGCTCACTCCAAGCCTCTTGGTGGCGCTATAATAGAACAAAACATTAGATTAGATTAGATTAGATTAGATTCAACTTTATTGTCATTACACAAGTACAGGTACAAGGCAACGAAATGCAGTTTAGGTCTAACCAGAAGTGCAATAGCAGCAAGTGCAGGATATACAGTGGTTTCATAAGTGCAGAACATGGATATGTACTGAATAAATATAGAGTTGAATACTATTATAAACAAAAATTTACAGATAGATTGTCCTATGAATATAATATACAGATAACTATTACTATAAACAGAATTTTTACAGATAGATATGTACTGAATATAATATACAGATGGCTGTTACTATAAACAGAATTTTACAGATAGGTATGTACTATGAATATATATACAGATGGCTGTTACTATAAACAGAATGTGAGCATAATATACAGATGGCTATTACTATAAACAGAATTTTACAAATAGATATATATGTGTAAGTTAGGCTAAAATGAGCAGTATAACAATGGATTTAAAGTAGTGCAAATAAAGTTTGGACAGAAGCTATCCGAGTGAAAGTGCAGTGGAAAGTAATTGCATATTACAGTTAAAGTACGGTATTGCAATGTATATGTAAACAGTTGGTACTGTAAATAAACAGTCGGCAGTGCAAATTGAGCTTATTCCAGTCAAGGTAGTAGTGCAAGATGCATATGTAAACAGTTGTTACTATAATAACAGTCAGCAGTGCAAATGAACATTATAGTATTGCAAATAACAAAATGGAGGCAGGTGTGAGGAGGGAGAGGAGAGTCAATCAGTATATGAGGGGAGTGGGATCAATGAGGGTTAGAGTTCAATAAAAAGACAGCTCTGGGGAAAAAACTGTTCTTTAGTCTGCTGGTCCTGGTCCGGAGGCACCTGAAACGCCTGCCGGAGGGCAGGAGAGAAAACAGTCTATGGGCTGGGTGAGAGGAGTCCTTGAGGATGCTGCGAGCTCGATGCAGACAGCGTTTCCTCTGGATGTGCTCGATGGCAGGTAGTGGAGTCCCAGTGATGCGCTGGGCGGTTTTCACCACCCGCTGCAGTGCCTTGCGCTCTGCAACAGAACAGCTCCCATACCACACTGTAGCACAGTTGGTCAGAATGCTTTCTATTGCACAGCGATAGAAGTTCACCAGGATAGTGGAGGAAAGCTGATTCTTCCTCAGTGTCCTCAGGAAGAAAAGGCGCTGGTGAGCCTTCTTGACCAGGCTGGAGGTGTTGGTTGTCCAGGTCATGTCTGCCGAGATGTGGGTCCCCAGGAACTTGAAACTGGAGACACGCTCAACAGCCATTCCATTGATGTGGATGGTGTTGTGTGTGCCTCTTGACACTTTCCTGAAGTCCACGATGAGCTCCTTCGTTTTGGTGGTGTTGAGGAGCTGGTTATTTTCGGTGCACCATGTGGCCAGGTGCTTGATCTCCTCCCTATAGGCAGTCTCATCGTTGTTGCTGATGAGACCAATCACCGTAGTGTCGTCACTAAAACATGAAATTCCCATTGACTTCAATACAGTTTTGTGAAATAAAATGCTATACTAAACAAATGCATTGGTGTAATATTACAGAACTCAGAATGTGCCAACAACACCATCCCTTGAAGGTACTCAAAATATTTCGAAACAGCGCCACCTAGTGGTCAAAAGTTATAACAAAATTTACAAAAAGGCTAATAACTTTTGAATAAATCTGGCTATTGAAATGCCACTGGTCTTAGTAGATTCCTTGGGTCAAGCCGAGAACATAGATACCAAGTTTTCCTTATTTGGCCGAACTTCCTGTCCGCCATCTTGATTTTCAGTCAAAACCTACTTTTTCTAACTCCTCCTAGACCGTTTGTCCGATTTTCACCAAAATCGAATCGTATCATCTCCAGACCGTGCCGACTAAAAGTTATGGATTTTGTGTCGATAGACCAAACCGTTTTCGTATAGCGCAGCAGCAAAGTTGAGGCATGATGCTAATAGCACTATTCAGGCTTTATCTCTGCAATGCCTTGACATATTGACAGCAAACTTTGTATGTGTCATTGTCACTTCACTCTGACCACATCACATCAGTTTTGTAACTGCGCCACCTATTGGTCGAAAGTGATAATCCATCAATTCATATTTTTAATTATTGTTTCTATGATTTTTCAGGCATTTTGCCTAAAATCCTCTTTAAATGTCTTTAATTGCTCATTGTTGCAGTTGGTCTGACACTTTCAGACATGTTGGAATGTCTTGTCGTCTTATTCTGCTTGGCCCCGGTAATGGCTGCTTGCAGCTATATTTTATTACTATTACTGTTACTATTACTGTATAATAATACTGTATCCATTCAAGGGTATAATATGATTAACCCTCTGAGGTCTGAGCTGTTTTCTGGGCCCTGGAGGTGTTCTGACATGCTCTGACATTTCTGGTTATTTCTGTTACTTGTGACATTTTCATGGCTAAAGTCTAATTATACTGTATTCAGCACAAACTCTGCTACAATAATATATCAGCAGCATGTATGTAAAAGTTTGTAGTTTTGAGATAATGACATTTATGCGTGGTTTGTGAAAATACAAAAAAAAATTATCACTGAAATAAGGCCATGAAACCCATACTGATTATTTCTTCACAAGACTTTTGAAAATTGCATGACGTAGCCTAGAATATTTGCTGCAAAACTATGCGAAAATCACCCTGACTGCTCATTCAGATAAGACAATATATTGATTTAAAAATGTTACGACGTGTTTTGTGTTAGAAAGCTTTATGCAGGAGCTCATTAATATGTAAGCTTTTCTCACCTGAGAAAGACAAAGAACCTCCCCTAACGGCCCTATTAGGAGCTATCAGTGTGAGGAAATCAGAACGGATGCAATTGCAAGTAAAAAGGCGTTTATTAAAGGTCAGAAACGCACAAACACAGGTCGGGGAAAACACACTCAGATGACGATTGTGGCACAGGGACTTCGATGGCCTCCGGTGGTGGTGAAGTGAAGCGTGCTCAGGAAACCAGGAAACAGTGGAACATCCAGACGAGGTGACGAAACACAACGAATCCACACGACGAAATCCACAGCAGGGGAACAGAGAGCCACACGGGAACAGGACACGACACCGGGGAAACCACAACGATCTGACAACATGAGATGGGAATAACTGCACATATAAAGGGAACGGGGATTGATAACAGCTGGCAACACTAATCACTACAATGAGTAACCACGCCCACATACAAACACACACACACACACCAGAAATGAGACAGCCGATTCATGAACCGTGACAGTACCCCCTCCCCTAGGAACGCCTCCTGGCGTTCCCAGATAACCTTACCTGTCGATTGTAATCATCGATAAGGGAGTGATCCAGAATGTCTCTAGCAGGTACCCAACTTCTCTCCTCTGGACCGTAACCCTCCCAGTCCACCAAGTACTGAAATCCGCGTCCCCTCCGTCTAGAATCCAGAATACGACGAACCGAATAAGTAAGTTCCCCATCTACGAGTCGCGGCGGGGGGGGAACCGGGGCAGGCGGATTAATGTGAGAATAAAACAGGGGCTTGACTTTGGACACATGGAAGGCGGGGTGAATTCTCCTGTACGCAGGAGGGAGTTTGAGTCGGACTGTCACCGGACTAATAATTTTGGCCAATGAATTTGGGAGCTAACTTGTTAGACACGGAGCGGAGCGGAATATTCTTGGTAGAAAGCCACACTTTTTGACCCACGACGTAGACGGGAGGCTTTGACAGGTGGCGGTCGGCCTTGGCCTTCATGCGCCCCCCTGCTTGGAGTAGAGTCTCACGGGCTCTAGTCCAAGTACGGCGGCACCTCTGGATGAATGCGTGAGCGGAGGGGACCGCGACTTCGGATTCCAGACTCGGAAAAATTGGTGGCTGGTAACCTAAACTACACTTAAATGGCGAGAGGCCCGTGGATGACACTGGTAATGAATTGTGGGCGTACTCCACCATAGAAAGCTGTTGGCTCCAGGACGACGGATTCTTGGCAACCAAACATCGCAACATTCTCTCGAGGTCCTGATTGGCTCGTTCAGACTGGCCATTGCTCTGGGGATGATAGCCCGAGGACAGACTGACCGTGGCCCCCAGTAATTTACAGAATTCTCGCCAAAATTTGGATACAAATTGGGAACCCCTGTCAGAGACCACGTCCATCGGGAGGCCATGTAACCGAAAGACGTGATCTATGACTGCGACCGCTGTCTCCTTGGCTGAAGGTAATTTGGGCAAGGGGATGAAATGTGCCGCCTTCGAGAACCGGTCCACTACGGTTAAAACAACCGTCATGCCTCTGGAAGGCAGGAGGGCGGTGACAAAATCTAGAGCGATATGGGACCAGGGTCTCGAAGGGACAGACAGCGGTCGAAGTAACCCATCTGGGGGTTGGTTAGATGTCTTACCAGTGGCACAGACTGAACAAGCCAACACAAAATCGTGAATGTCGCGAGCCATTAATGGCCACCAGAATCGTTGTTTAACTAAAAAACTGGTACGAGTCACTCCTGGATGACAAGCCACGTTGGAGCAATGACCCCATTGAATAACGTCGGACCGTAACCCCTCCGGAACAAACAAACGACCCGGTGGGCAACCAGGCGGAGGCGTTACCCCTTCTAGGGCTGTCTTGACCCTCGATTCGACCTCCCATACCAGAGTGGAGATGACAACTTTCTCAGGTAAAATACACTCGGGAGTCACCGGGCGTTCGGATGGATCAAAAATACGAGATAAAGAGTCGGGTTTGATGTTTTTGGAACCCGGGCGGTACGAGAGAACAAAATCAAAACGTCCGAAAAAAAGAGCCCACCGAGCCTGCCTGGAGTTGAGTCTTTTAGCAGACCTGATGTATTCCAGATTCTTATGATCGGTCCAAACGATAAAGGGAACCCCCGAACCCTCTAACCAATGACGCCACTCCTCCAACGCTAACTTTACTGCCAACAACTCTCTGTTACCAATGTCATAGTTACGTTCGGCAGGCGATAGTCGATGAGAAAAAAACGCGCAGGGATGCATCTTGTCATCTGAGGAAGCGCGCTGTGAAAGCACTGCTACTACTCCCACCTCTGACGCGTCGACCTCCACCACGAACTGGCGTGTGGGATCAGGGGTGACCAGAATGGGAGCCGAAACGAAGCGACTTTTGAGGTTGTTGAACACTGCCTGGGCTGGAAAGAGGAAAAAATCAATATGTCATCCAGGTAAACATATATGAATTGATCTACCATGTCTCTCAACACGTCATTCACGAGTGCCTGGAAAACCGCTGGGCTGTTGGAAAGCCCGAAAGGCATGACCAAATATTCAAAGTGCCCCCTGGGGGTATTAAAAGCGGTTTTCCATTCATCCCCCTTCCTGATGCGAACCAAATGATATGCATTGCGTAAGTCCAGTTTCGTGAAAATGGATGCTCCCTGCAACCTCTCGAAAGCTGAAGACATCAACGGCAAAGGATAAGAATTCTTTACCGTGATGTTGTTCAGCTCTCGGTAATCAATACAAGGTCGCAGAGAACCATCCTTCTTCCCAACGAAAAAGAACCCCGCCCCCGCAGGAGAAGAGGAAGGCTGGATGAATCCAGAGGCCAGAGAATCAGAAATATATTTCTCCATGGCCTCCCTCTCGGGAACAGAAAGAGAGTAAAGTTTGCCTTTAGGCGGAGATTTACCTGGCAGTAGATCTATCGCACAGTCATAGGAACGATGCAGAGGAAGAGAAGCAGCACGAGACTTACTGAACACCTCCTTCAGGTCGAGGTACTCCGCGGGCACGTTAGATAAATCCGCTGCCTCACTCTGAAACACAGAACCAGACACAGAAGAACAAGCCAACAACAAACAGGACTCATGACAGTGGTTACTCCATGTGGAAATAGTGTTAGTGCGCCAGTCGACCTGAGGATTGTGACGGGTAAGCCATGGGTGTCCCAGAACCACTGGTGCAAGTGGTGAGTCCATGAGGAGAAATGATATGCGTTCGGTGTGATTGCCAGAAGTGATGAGAGTGATGATTTCGGTAGTATGAGTGATCCGGGGAAGTTCCTGTCCATTGAGTGCGTTGACGGTTATCTTGTGCGGAAGGGGAGTGATGGGAATCTGAAGTTTGAGTGCCAGATTGAAGTCCATGAAATTACCTTCCGCTCCCGAATCCAGTAGTGCTTGAGTGCTGTGTGTGGACGTTAGCCATCTCAGTCTTACCGGGAGGAGGGTCGATGATGGTGATGAGGTCTTCTCGGCGGAGATCCCACCCGATAGTAGCCTCATACTTACTATCGGGCTTGCTCTTTTACCGGACACGAATGGATAAAGTGACCAGCCCGGCCGCAGTACAAACACAGTCCTTGGGATCTCCGCCTTTCCCTCTCCTCCCGGGAAAGCCGAGCTCTCCCTACCTGCATGGGCTCGTGGTCGAAAACTGGGCTGACCGCGCTCGCTCCACTGGGCTGGTGGTCCTCCACGCTGTGCTGGAAACGATTTGGACGTGTCAGTCCGGTCACCCGATTCAGGCGAGCGTCCACTCTTAACGCCAGCTCCACTAATCCATTAAGTGTCTCAGGGAGGTCCAAAACGTAGATCTCTTTAAGAACGCGGTCAGCCAGCCCATGCAGGAATCTATCCCACTGCGCCTCCTCGTTCCAATGGCACTCTGCGGCCAGGGTGCGGAAACGGATGGAATAATCCGACACCGAGCCTTCACCTTGACGCAGATCGGCGAGTAATCTGGCCGCCTCCTTACCCGCCACTGCGCGATCGAAAACCCTCCTCATCTCCTCGGAGAGTGCCTGGAACGAGGTGCAGCAGTCGTCCTTATTCTCCCACACCGCCGTTCCCCAGAGAGATGCCTTTCCTGACAGCAGTGTCAGTACAAACGCCACCTTGGAGGATTCACTATGAAAGGTGCGCGGCTGTAAGGCAAAATGCATGGAACATCTTGTGAGAAAGGCTCTGCAAAATTCAGGCTCACCAGAATACCCCTCCGGTATGGGTAGACGAGGCTCAGGTTGATTTTCTGTCGCTGGTGCTGGTGGTGGGGGAACGGGCGGTGTGGGCGGCGCAGTGGGAGCTCGTAGATGTTGTAGCTGTTGGGTGAGCTCGGACACCTGTGCCACGAGTGCTTGGACCGCACGACCTGTGTGAGATATGCTCTCCTCTTGTTGATCCATACGCGTGATGCTATGGGAGATGAATTCACTCAGACGAGACTCGCTTGCTGCATCCATATTTGGTCAGATCGTTCTGTGAGGAAATCAGAACGGATGCAATTGCAAGTAAAAAGGCGTTTATTAACCTGTTAAGCTGCAACCCCACTTTTGAAAAATCCCAAGAAATGACATACCCAAACTGAAACAGATAGAGTTCATGAACCCTTTGTACTAAAAGCACAAGTATGATCTCATTTGAAAGCTGACACCTGGCAGTTTATTGTAATGTAGAATTAATTATTGTCATAATGACAAAAATTGTTATAAATAGCTTCAAAGTTTTGTAAAGTTATTAGAAATTATTTTTTATGAAACATCCTCATGAAAATAAAATTGAAGTTGGCCCTGGAGCAGTCTAGAAATGCACTACAGCTAATGCCACATGTCTAAACATTTTATGTTTAAAATCTTAAGATAATAAGTCCAAAACTCTGTATTTAGTGAAATGTTTTTCAAGACCATGTCATGTGACTTTATTTTGATTTGATGCTAAAATGCTACTGATATTTAGTGTCATCTTCTTACCATCTATGCAGTATATTGTCTTTATTGTTTTGTGGTGCAAACGAGCCCCATTCAGTCTCAGTCTCCCCCTGCACACATTCACACCTCTCCAGCCAGGTTATGGCTCTAAATATGCATTTCTTTTGTCTGCATTAGTTACTAACGACTGGCTATTCACATGCTATTCATATGGTTTCAGTCACTAATTTATTTTCTCAAAGTTCACCCTTACATTCTAAACTGTTTTAAATGCATTTCTTGAATAAAGAAACATTTCAGTAAGCGTTCAAAAATAATAAAAATATAACTTCTAGGTGGCAGGTGCACCTAGGGCTAGCTAGCATGTTAGCTTAGCACACCATCAATACACGACAATTTATGAGATTAAAACCATGTTTGTGCTTATAAACTTACTTTATAAAGCAAATCGAGTATTTTAAATAATTTTCTGTGATCTAATTTGGCTTCAGATAAAAAAATCAGACAGAAAATATACTATTGTATACTGTTCTGCACAATGATAGTCTATATAGATTAGCATTACATTATAAATATAATCTATTATTATGGAAATACCTGGCATGGATTGAAAAACACAGGTAACTCAAATATCATAGCAAACATGTTTATTGTCTTCAAAACGACTGTTTCTCCATGTTACAGCGCGATCTGTTGTTAGCTGTGTGTGTGTTCGAGGCTTCCTGGATTGTCACATGATTATGGCACTTCTTCATGTTCTAATACTGTGCACAGGGCGGCGAGGGCGCCCTCATGCTATTGGTATGAATTGAAAACGCATTAACAGAGTATACAAACGCTCATAATGATTACATCGACGCATTTGGGTATAAATTCAATAAATATTATTCCTGTCTATAGAAATCTGATGTAAACCTATGAGAATATATCAATATTTCTCCAAATCTGCACATTTTTTAGCTAAAAGCCCGGAAGGACGTTGTTTTGTGTATCGCTGTCATGACGACAGCACAGAGTTTTTTTATGAATGAAAGCGGCTGACGCGCATAATTCATATCAAAGGTATCGACTCATTTTTTCATTTCATAACTCCTGACACAAATTAAGAAATAACTGTCGCTATAAGTTTCTCAGAATACAATAGTGGTCAAATTCTGAAACTTGAGTCTTATATCTTTGTAATGATGTATAGTTTGTCAAGGTATAACATTAAATCTGATAGTAACTTTGAACTATTTATAAAAAAAAACGCTTCAGTGCGCCCGCGCTCTGGCAACGGTTAACAGGTTAAAGGTCAGAAACGCACAAACACAGGTCGGGGAAAACACACTCAGATGACGATTGTGGCACAGGGACTTCGATGGCCTCCGGTGGTGGTGAAGTGAAGCGTGCTCAGGAAACCAGGAAACAGTGGAACATCCAGACGAGGTGACGAAACACAACGAATCCACACGACGAAATCCACAGCAGGGGAACAGAGAGCCACACGGGAACAGGACACGACACCGGGGAAACCACAACGATCTGACAACATGAGATGGGAATAACTGCACATATAAAGGGAACGGGGATTGATAACAGCTGGCAACACTAATCACTACAATGAGTAACCACGCCCACATACAAACACACACACACACACACACCAGAAATGAGACAGCCGATTCATGAACCGTGACAATCAGGCCCTGCCATTCTGAGCAACCTTGCACAATACTGTAAATGAGGAGATTTAAAAAAGAATGGCTTTTAAATTGTTTGGATTTATTTACAACACAACATAATCCAAAGATACACAACAAATGCCAAAAAAGCACTTCAAAGACAGAGACCTTTGTGCCATTCCTAAAAACATTGTACATACCTTTAATTTCCAAGATTTTCACTTTACCGTGTTCACGTACAGAGACTCATGTGAATGTTGAAGTCCTCAGTGGCATCTGGGCCCTGAAAAAAAAAAGTGAACATACTGATATCAAGAGAAAGGCCTGCACGATTTTGCAAATAAATAATAGATTTTTCTGGTTAAAATTGCTTTTTAAAATTCCTTTTTAAAATTCACAGAATACACACACACACACACACACAAATGTTTCCAACAATATATAATATAATGAACACCAGGTTTGTTGTGCCTTGTAGGCATAAGGTATATGCGCAGTGCCAGATAAAATAATAATAACAATAAATAACCTATAGCAGTATAAATCTTCCAAAAGATTTCAGTAACAACTAAGCTAGAGAAAAATATATTGATTATCATGTTACTTCAAATGTTTCCATCCGTTATGATGATATGAAATGAGATAATAATAAAAACATGAAGCCGTTTGGTGCGTTTTGCTTTCATCCAAAATATGATGTGTACATTCAAACGCGATCGCGCAGGAAAATATGATACATTCAAACGCGATCGCTATCAAAAATATGATACATTCAAACGCGATCACGCTCAAATTTAAAACATTATGGTTACCGTATACATATCTACGTTTGAGCAGATATCCACAAACATAGTAACAGTAAACACGGGTCTAAATATTATAATATTCCCCATATATCTAGCAACAGTTCAACTGCAACGTGACATTTTATGCAACAATAACAAACTAATATGTAAGAATTTCTTACCTTACACCTTTCTTGTCTTCAAATCGTGTTCTTTTTCTTCTGAGGTAGCCTAAATCCAATGTAAGCTCAGGCACGTCTTTCAAACTCGACGAAAAGTGAAGTGAAGTGTTTTGTTGTTGAGGTAATGAGCGAGACGCGGTCCATGTGGAGATTTGCATGTGAATATCTTTTGCACGAGTGGGCGTGGCCAAATTAACTGTAATGAGGAAGCGTTTGAGAAGCTGGACATCTTGTTGGTTTTATACAAATTACTTAAACAGAGAATATTTGTTTTCGTTTTGAATCCGATCATTTAAAAGTACACACTTAAATGTTTATAAAGGTATATGGCTCATAAATGTGTGACAAGTATTCGCTGAGTTTTGTTTCAGTTTATAGATGTGCTCAAGAAAAAAAAGTTCACCGCGACGGAGAGGCAGAACGCACACCCTGTTTATTTTCTTTATTTTACAAAAGCACAATGTTTTGGTTTGATTGTAAGTGGACACATACAAAAGGAGAAATATCACAGATTCTTTTTTTATATTTCTTTTTTTCTGTATGACTATAAATGACTGAGTAATTTAAGTTTATAGTGCTACAATGTGGAGGAAATCCAGCAAAACGCGCCCGCGCGTTTGTCGACCTCAGAGGGTTAATATGACAGACAAATCTAAACAATGTATTAGTTTTGGCTGAGAGATATCTTCATTTAACCTCTGGAAAACAACCTTAGGGGAGGAACAACTATAAAGAATGAAGGATGCCCCCACTCGTTGTCACACTCTGCAGACACTCTGTATGACTGTATGACTGTTGACCTTTTCTTGCAATAAAACAAATAAACTTTTAAGACAATTGGTACATGTGTGTCTCTTATTCAGTAATAGAACATTTTTGCCACCACAATTTGGCGTTGTCGGCAGTATTCCTTGGTTGTGTCTCTTGGACCCGAGAGCGGACGGTGTTTGGCCACCTGGACTGAGCAGTTCCAGCCCTACCTTGCAAATTTGAGAGAGAGGGGCAGACCGCAAGGGCCCAAGAGAGACACCATTGGAATCATCAAAAGAACTGAAGTGGCATAAGCTGAGACTGGTAAGAGACAAAGTCTAAATTGTTATTGGTACCTGTTTGAGAGGGATTGACTCGTGATGGTCAAGGGAACACTGTGGTGGACTAGTACAGATTACTAGTCCAGACTAGTACAGATTATTAGTCTGGTGGGTTCAGTTAATCCATGGGGGTGTATTGGGGGAAACCTCGAGGGTCTGTTTGATCAAATTTGTGAGCAAGTTGTGAGTGCTCACCTTTTTCAATTGAGGTAAAAATTGATCTCTCTAGAGACTTCTAGAGTTATATAGGGGCGCCACGGGAAAAAAAAAAAAACACAGAAAAGATGGACCATCATGGGGAAATCTCGGAGTAAAATGCGCAAAAAAGATCAATATGATAAACCGTTGTTTGGTCTCATGAAAAAACATATGGGAAAAAATGTTTGAAGGGTGCTGAAAGGTTAATTAAAGGCCTTAACTGCTTGAACCCCGATAAATGCTGCTTGCAGCTTTAATTAGGGGTTCAAGCACGAAGTGCTGAAACCCTATTGTATTTGTGCAGATTTTTAGGGGTTCAAGCACGAAGTGCTGAAACCCTATTGTAATTGCCCTGATTTTTATTAGGGGTTCAAGCACGAAGTGCTGAAACCCTATTGTAATTGCCCTGATTTTTATTATTATTATTATTCTTCCCTAAAACGCATCGTGCAGCCAAAACCGTAAGGCCTAGAGACGTGATACTTGGTCAAATGGTAGTAGTATTGCTCGCTACTCAGATACACGGACTTAGCCAAATCGGCCCATAGGTGGCGCTACAGCAACCAAAAGCGCGAAACTGCTCAGAACTCCTAGACCGTATGTCGTAGACTCAAGTGTCTTATATCATTGGGAAGCTGGATGCCTGACGAACAAAACGTATATCTCCGATTTCATTTCCGCCATGATAGATTTTCCGCCATTTTGAATTTTGCCAAAAACCTACTTTTGCGAACTAGTCCTAGGTTTTTCGCCCGATCGGAACCAAACCAGTACAGAAATGTTCTCTGGAGTCTGAATATCAATAATTATCGAAAAAAAGTTGAAATTTCGATTCACGGACGCTAAGGGGCGCCAAAACGTACGTTGTGGGAGGGGCCTATTTTACTAAAATGGCTATAACTCCAGAAGTAAATGAGTTATCTTCACCAAACTCGGTACACATGTGTAAGAGGTCAATCTGAGGTCACAGTAAAAAAATCGCGGCGATTGGCCCCATGGTGGCGCTATAACTTGAAAAAAACATAAAACAGGCTTTAACCACCTGACCGTTATTCCGATTGACTTGAAAATTGGTATGCAGTGTCTTGGTCCAAGGTGTCATGTATGTCTATGAGGACATTGGTGTATCTCAAAAAACATGGCCGCCATCGGCCAATGAAGTTTGAGCACCTATTAGACAAGGTTAACGGAGGCCGATCGGAACGAAACTCGATGGGCATGTTCAACTCATAGCCCTAGAGGTCTGTAAGAATTTTGAAAGAAATCGGCCACTAGTTGGCGCTAACGAGTTTTACGGCTCTGTAATCACGTGGTGTTACACTTATTGTCACAAAATGCATATCATTTGATAGATCTGCTCATGCTGAACAACATTGCCTCAAGAACCATTGCTGTCAATCAAATCGTTCATTAATTATTCGCGAATATGTTAAAAACCTACTTTTGCGAACTAGTCCCTGGTTTTTCGCCCGATCGGAACCAGACCAGTCTAGGACAATTCTCTGGACTCTCCTGATCAATAATTATCGAAAAAAAGTTGAACTTTTGAATTTTTCGTATGGCTATAATTGGGTCATAAAGAAAATGGGCGTGGCAAAACGCACTCAAAAGCTTATAAATCCTACACGAAAAATCAGAACTTCACGAAAATTGGTGAGCATATGTGCCATAATATTCTAAACAAGCATGCCAAATTTCATGTTGATCGAACCATAGGTGGCGCTATAACTGTTAAAAAGGTTTGAAAACCATATATTTCCTATGGTAAATTGCCTGTATTGGCTGTAAATGGACTTTTCCATCTATTATTTCAGTGGTTAAAAGCTTTCTAAATAAAACTTAATGTCTTAAATGCTTATGTGCTTAAAGGCCTTAAATGCTTGAACCCCGATAAATGCTGCTTGCAGCTTTAATTATTATTATTATTCTTCCCTAAAACGCATCGTGCAGCCAAAACCGTAAGGCCTAGAGACGTGATACTTGGTCAAATGGTAGTAGTATTGCTCGCTACTCAGATACACGGACTTAGCCAAATCGGCCCATAGGTGGCGCTACAGCAACCAAAAGCGCGAAACTGCTCAGAACTCCTAGACCGTATGTCGTAGACTCAAGTGTCTTATATCATTGGGAAGCTGGATGCCTGACGAACAAAACGTATATCTCCGATTTCATTTCCGCCATGATAGATTTTCCGCCATTTTGAATTTTGCCAAAAACCTACTTTTGCGAACTAGTCTTAGGTTTTTCGCCCGATCGGAACCAAACCAGTACAGAAATGTTCTCTGGAGTCTGAATATCAATAATTATCGAAAAAAAGTTGAAATTTCGATTCACGGACACTAAGGGGCGCCAAAACGTACGTTGTGGGAGGGGCCTATTTTACTAAAATGGCTATAACTCCAGAAGTAAATGAGGTATCTTCACCAAACTCGGTACACATGTGTAAGAGGTCAATCTGAGGTCACAGTAAAAAAATCGCGGCGATTGGCCACATGGTGGCGCTATAACTTGAAAAAAAACATAAAACAGGCTTTAACCACCTGACCGTTAGTCCGATTGACTTGAAAATTGGTATGCAGTGTCTTGGCCCAAGGTGTCATGTATGTCTATGAGGACATTGGTGTATCTCAAAAAACATGGCCGCCATCGGCCAATGAAGTTTGAGCACCTATTAGACAAGGTTAACGGAGGCCGATCGGAACGAAACTCGATGGGCATGTTCAACTCATAGCCCTAGAGGTCTGTAAGAATTTTGAAAGAAATCGGCCACTAGTTGGCGCTAACGAGTTTTACGGCTCTGTAATCACGTGGTGTTACACTTATTGTCACAAAATGCATATCATTTTATAGATCTGCTCATGCTGAACAACTTTGCCTCAAGAACCATTGCTGTCAATCAAATCGTTCATTAATTATTCGCGAATATGTTAAAAACCTACTTTTGCGAACTAGTCCCTGGTTTTTCGCCCGATCGGAACCAGACCAGTCTAGAACAATTCTCTGGACTCTCTTGATCAATAATTATCGAAAAAAAGTTGAACTTTTGCATTTTGCGCATGGCTATAATAGGGTCATAAAGAAAAGGGGTGTGGCAAAATGCACTAAAAAGCCTATAAATCATAAATGAAAACTCAGAACTTCACAAAAATTGGTGGGAATATGTGTCATAACATCTTTAACAAGCATGCCAAATTTTATGGAGATCGGACCATAGTTGGTGCTATAATTGTTAAAAAGCTTTAAAACCATATATTTCCTATGGTAAATTGCCTGTATTGGCTGCAAATGGTCTGTTTCATCTATGATCAAATAATTTTCATATCATAATGGTCAAAACTAGTGCAGTACAATTATCTGGACTCTCTAGATCAATAATTATCAGAAAAAGTTGAACTACTTAATTTGGATGACTATAATAGGGTCACTTCAATATGTGGCCTTGACCAAGTGTCCCCGAAAGCTTATATCTTTTAAGATGCTCAGACCTTCTTAAAAACAAGTCAGAACATGTGAAATATCACTCTAAACATGCATGAACATTTTCAGACAGATCGGACAAAATTTGCCTCTATAACAGTTAAAAAGGTGAAAATGATAAGAATATAATGGCATATTGAGCCAATAAGTGGTATTTTACTGCCCCCTGCTGTTTAAAATTGTCATTTTGTCATATTGTTCTATAATTTATATTTAGACTTTATAAAATCACTATTTTAACATTTACAATTACATTTAGTCAAAATCCATCTGTTAAAGTATTAGTATTGACAGTTTGATCACATCATAATATCCAAATGTCTGCATCTACAACAGAATGTGTGTGTGTGTGGTCTTAGGTTTCTGAATAAATTCTGAATAATCTGATTAATAGTTTACAAAGACTTTGTGAAATGTTTATAGACCATTCAAATATATTTTAATAATGACATATCCCAATAGCATTGAAAAAACAACATTTGTGTGTGTGTGTGTGTGTGTGTGTGTGTGTAAGCATGCATTATTGAGTTAACATGGAAAAACTTTTTTTCTTTAGTGCAGAAAACTGGTGAAAATCAAGAGGTTTAAAGTGAAAGTGAGGCAATAAGTGGTCTTCTACTGCCCTCTGCTGGCCATTCTACTTATTAATGAAGTCTACTCACATATGCTTTTGCATTCATTACACACTAAAAAATCACTTATATAAAAATAAGACACTAAAAAATCACTTATATAACAATTACTATTGTAGCACAATCATATTTTGTCAGAGTTTATCACTTCATTTGTATTGATACTTCACATAATTGCTAGCAATGTGGTAAATCATGGTAAATCATGCTGAAAACATGGTAAATCATAGTAAATAATACTAGAATGTGGTGTATCAAGGTAAATCATACTAGAATCCTGATACATCATTCTAGAACGTGGTATATCATGGTACATCATGCTAGAACATGGTAAATCATGGTAAACTATGCTAGAACAGGGTAAATCATAGTAAACTATGATAAATCATGGTAAACTATGATAAACTATGGTAAACCATGCTAGAATCACATTAAACAATGGTAAATCATACTAGAATGTAGTATATCATGGTAAATCATGCTAGAATATGGCAATATCTTCTCCAGACTCAGTACACATGTGTATGGGTTCAATTCGGAGATCGGACCATAGTTGGCGCTATAACTGTTAAAAAGCTTTAAAACCATATATTTCCTATGGTACATTGCCTGTATTGGCTGTAAATGGTCTTTTTCATCTATTATGTCAGAGGTTACATGCTTGCTAAATAAAACTTAATAACTTATGATGCTTTTGTGCTTAAAAACCCTTAAAGGCCTTAATAGCTTGAACCCCGATAAATGCTGCTTGCAGCTTTAATTATTATTATTATTATTATTATTATTATTATTATTATTCCGCCGTAAAACGCATCGTGCAGCCCAAACCGTAAGGGCTAGAGCTTTGAAACTTTGCCAGATGGTAGTACAAAAATCGAGGAGAGGTTATCAAATTATGACCTCGATTGGCCCATAGGTGGCGCTATAACAACCAAAAGCGCGAAAGTGGTCATAACTCCTGGACCTTATGTCGTAGACACAAGTGTCTTATATCATTGGAAAGCTGGTCGTCTGACGAACAAAACGTATATCTCCGATTTCATTTCCGTTATGATAGATTTTCCGCCATTTTGAATTTTGTCGAAAACCTACTTTTGCGAACTAGTCCCTGGTTTTTTGCTCGATCGGAACCAAACCAGTGCAGAATTGTTCTCTGGAGACTGAAGATCAATAATTATCGAAAAAAAGTTGAAATTTCGATTCAGGGTCGCTAGGGGGCGCAAAATTAACGTTGTGGGCGGAGCCTATTTTACTAAAATGGCTATAACTCCAGAAGTAAATGAGATATTTTCACCAAACTTGGTACACATATGTAAGAGGTCAATCTGAGGACACGGTAAAAAAATCGCGGCGATTGGCCACATGGTGGCGCTATAACATGAAAAAAACATAAAACAGGCTATAACCACCTGACCGTTAGTCCGATTGACTTGAAAATTGGTATGCAGTGTCTTGGTCCAAGGTGCCATGTATGTCTATGAGGACATTGGTGTATCTCAAAAAACATGGCCGCCATTGGCCAATGAAGTTGAGCACCTATTAGACAAGGTTAACGGAGGCCGATCGGAACGAAACTCGGTGGGCATGTTCGACTCATGGCCCTAGAGGTCTGTAAGAATTTTGAAAGAAATCGGCCACTAGTTGGCGCTAACGAGTTTTATGGCTCTGTAATCACGTGGTGTTAGATATATTGTCACAAAATGCATATCATTTGATAGATCTGCTCATGCTGAACAACTTTGCCTCTAGAACCATTGCTGTCAATCAAACCGTTCATTAAATATTCATGAATATGTTAAAAACCTACTTTTGCAAACTAGTCCCTGGTTTTACGCCCGATCGGAACCAGACCAGTCTAGGACAATTCTATGGACTCTCTAGATCAATAATTATCAAAAAAAAGTTGAACTTTTGTATTTGTATGGCTGTAATAGGGTCATTTATAAAATGGGTGTGGCAAAATACACTCAAAAGCCTATAAATCCTAAATGAAAACTCAGAACTTCACAAAAATTGGTGAGCATATGTGTCATAACATCACAAACAAGCTTGCAAAATTTTATGGAGATTGGACAATAGTTGGCGCTATAACTGTTAAAAAGCTTTAAAACCATATATTTCCTATGGTAAACTGCCTGTATTGGCTGTAAATGGTCTTTTCCATGTCTGATCATATAATTTTCATATCATAATGTTCAAAACTAGTGCAATACAATTCTCTGGACTCACTAGATCAATAATTGTCAGAAAAAGTTGAACTACTTCATTTGGATAGCTATAATAGGTTCACTTCAAAATCTGGCCTTTACCAAGTGTCCCCGAAAGCCTATATCTCTTTAATCAATGCTCAGACCTTCTTAAAAACAAGTCAGAACGTGTGAAATATCACCCTGAACAAGCATGAAAATTTTCAGACAGATCGGACAAAATTTGCCTCTATAACAGTTAAAAAGGTGAAAATGATATGATTTAATGGCATGTTAAGCCAATAAGTGGTATTTTACTGCCCCCTGCTGTTTAAAATAGTCATTTTCTCATATTGGTATTGGTATCAGCCATGGTAAATCATGATAAATGATGGTGTGTGTGTGTGTGTGTGTGTGTGTGTGTGTGTGTGTGTGTGTGGTACAAATATAACAAAGGTTTTATTTTCCAACATGAAAACAAACATAACAGAGTGCTAGTGCACAAACAATAACCGACAATGATAATGGATGAGAGGGGAACTTAAATACACAGATCAAGACAAGGACAACAGGTGACGGTTATGATGATGAGGAGCAGGTGATGATGAGGAGGGTGATGAGGAGCAGGTGCAGGTGATGACGACAGATGGTGAATGTGATGAAGACAGAAGGTGAATGTGATGAAGGTGAATGTGACACCAATATCACTGAAACATTTGTGTGTGTGTGTGTGTGTGTGTGTGTGTGTGTGTGTGTGTGTGTGTGTGTGTGTGTGTGTGTGTGTGTGTGTAGCATTATTGTGTGTAGCATATGTAGCAAGTATGCATTATTGAGTTAACATGGAAACACTGGTTTGCTTTAGTGCAGAAAACTGGTCAAAATCATGAGGTTTAAAGTGAAAGTGAGCCAATAAGTGGTCTTCTACTGCCCTCTGCTGGCCATTCTACTTATTAATTAAATTTTTCCACATGTGCTTGCATTTATACTTGAATACACACTAAAAATCACTTATATAGCAATAACTATTATAACACAATCATATTTTGTCAGTGTTAATCACTTTATTTGCACTGACACTTCAAATAATTGCTAGTAATGTGGTAAATCATGGTAAATCATGGTTAACTATGCTGTGTGTGTGTGTGTGTGTGTGTGTGTGTGTGTGTGTGTGTGTGTGTGTGTGTGTGTGTGTGTGTGTGTGTGTGTGTGTGTGTGTGTAAGCATGCATTGAGTTAACATGGATAAATGGTTTGCTTTAGTGCAGAAAACTGGTTTAAAGTGAAAGTGAGCCAATAAGTGGTCTTCTACTGCCCTCTGCTGGCCATTCTACTTATTAATGAAATATTTCAACATGTGCTTGCATTCATACTTGAATACACACTAAAAAAATCACTTATATAGCAATAAGTATTATAACACAATCATATTTTGTCAGTGTTAATCACTTTATTTGCACTGACACTTCAAATAATTGCTAGTAATGTGATAAATCAGGCTAGAAACATGGTAAATCAAAGTAAATAATACTAGATTGTCGTTTATCTCCTGGTAAATAATACTAGAACGTGGTATATCATGGTAAATCATGGTTAACTATGCTGTGTGTGTGTGTGTGTGTGTGTGTGTGTGTGTGTGTGTGTGTGTGTGTGTGTGTGTGTGTGTGTGTGTGTGTGTGTGTGTGTGTGTGTGTGTTTGTGTGTGTGTGTGTGTGTGTGTGTGTGTGTGTGTGTGTGTGTGTGTGTGTGTAAGCATGCATTGAGTTAACATGGAAAAACTGGTTTGCTTTAGTGCAGAAAACTGGTTTAAGGTGAAAGTGAGCCAATAAGTGGTCTTCTACTGCCCTCTGCTGGCCATTCTACTTAATAATGAAATATTTTACATGTGCTTTTGCATTCATACTTGGACACACACTAAAAATCACGTATATAACTAACTATTATAACACAATAATATTTTGTCAGTGTTCATCACCTCATTTGCACTGACACTTCACATATTTGCTAGTAATGTGGTTAATCATGCTAGAAACATTGTAAATCATAGTAAATAATACTGAAATGAGGTGTATCAAGGTAAATCATGCTAGAATCCTAATAAATCATTCTGGAACATGGTATATGATAGTAAATCATGCTAGAATCATATGAAATAATTCTAGAATGTGGCAAATCGTTGTGGGAGGAGCCTATTTTACTCAAATGGCTATAACTCAAGAAGTAAATGAGATATCTTCACCAAACTCAGTACACATGTGTATGGGTTCAATTTGAGGTCACAGTAAACAATTTTATGGAGATCGGACCATAGGTGGCGCTATAACTGTTAAAAAGCTTTAAAACCATATATATCCCATGGCAAATTGCCTGTATTGGCTGTAAATGGTCTTTTCCATCTATTATGTCAGTGGTTACATGCTTGCTAAATAAATCTTAATAACTTTTGATGCTTTTGTGCTTAAATGCCTTAAAGGCCTTAACTGCTTGAACCCCGATAAATGCTGCTTGCAGCTTTAATTAGGGGTTCAAGCACGAAGTGCTGAAACCCTATTGTAATTGTGCTGATTTTTATTATTATTATTATTATTATTATTCTGCCGTAAAACGCATCGTGCAGCCCAAACCGTAAGGGCTAGAGCTTTGAAACTTTGCCATATGGTAGTACAAAAATCGAGGAGAGGTTATCAAATTATGACCCCGATTGGCCCATAGGTGGCGCTATAGCAACCAAAAGCGCGAAACTGCTCATAACTCCTAGACCGTAAGTCATAGACTCAAGTGTCTTATATCATTGGAAAGCTGGACGCCTGACGAACAAAACGTATATCTCCGATTTTATTTGCGCCATGATAGATTTTCCGCCATTTTGAATTTTGTTGAAAATCTACTTTTGCGAACTAGTCCCTGGGTTTTCGCCCGATCGGAAACAAACCAGTGCAGAATTGTTCTATGGAGTCTGAAGATCAATAATTATCGAAAAAAAGTTGAAATTTCGATTCATGGTTGCTAGGGGGTGCAAAATTAACGTTGTGGGAGGAGCCTATTTTACTAAAATGGCTATAACTCCAGAAGTAAAAGAGGTATTTTAACCAAACTTGGTACACATGTGTAAGAGGTCAATCTGAGGTCACAGTAAAAAAATCGCGGCGATTGGCCACATGGTGGCGCTATAACATGAAAAAAACATAAAACAGGCTATAACCACCTGACCGTTAGTCCGATTGACTTGAAAATTGGTATGCAGTGTCTTGGTCCAAGGTGCCATGTATGTCTATGAGGACATTGGCGTATCTCAAAAAACATGGCCGCCATCGGCCAATGAAGTTTGAGCACCGATTAGACAAGGTTAACGGAGGCCGATCGGAACGAAACTCGATGGGCATGTTCGTCTTATGGCCCTAGAGGTCTGTAAGAATTTTGAAAGAAATCAGCCACTAGTTGGCGCTAACGAGTTTTATGGCTCTGTAATCACGTGGTGTTACACTCATCCACACAATATGCATATCATTTGATAGATCTGCTCATGCTGAACAACTTTGCCTCAAGAACCATTGCTGTCAATCAAACCGTTCATTAAATATTCACGAATATGTCTAAAACCTACTTTTGCGAACTAGTCCTAGGTTTTTCGCCCGATCGGAACCAGACCAGTCTAGGACAATTCTCTGGACTCTCTAGATCAATAATTATCAAAAAAAAGTTGAACTTTTGCATTTGGATGGCTGTAATAGGGTCATTTATAAAATGGGCGTGGCAAAATACAGTCAAAAGCCTATAAATCATAAATGAAAATGCAGAACTTCACAAAAATTGGTCAGCATATGTGACATAACATCATTAACAAGCATGCAAAATTTTATGGAGATCGGACGATAGGTGGCGCTATAACTGTTAAAAAGCTTTAAAACCATATATTTCCTATGGTAAACTGCCTGTATTGGCTGTAAATGGTCTTTTCCATCTCTGATCATATAATTTTCATATCATAATGTTCAAAACTAGTGCAATACAATTCTCTGGACTCACTAGATCAATAATTGTCAGAAAAAGTTGAACTACTTCATTTGGATAGCTATAATAGGTTCACTTCATAATGTAGCCTTTACCAAGTGTCCCCGAAAGCCTATATCTCTTTAATGAATTACTCAGACCTTCTTAAAAACAAGTCAGAACATGTGAAATATCACTCTAAACATGCATGAAAATTTTCAGACAGATCGGACAAAATTTGCCTCTATAACAGTTAAAAAGGTGAAAATGATATGAATATAATGGCATGTTAAGCCAATAAGTGATATTTTACTGCCCCCTGCTGTTTAAAATAGGAATTTTGTCATATTGTTCTATAATTTATATTTAGACTTTATAAAATCCCTATTTTAACATTTACAATTACATTTAGTCAAAATCTATCTGTTAAAGTATTAGTACTGACAGTTTGATCACATCATATAGTTCAACTGTCTGTATCTACAACATAATGTGTGTGTAGTCTTAGGTTTCTGAATAAATTCTGAATCGTCTGATTAATAGCTTACAAAGACTTTGTGAAATGTTAATTGACCATTCAAATATATTTTCATAATGACATATCCCAATAGCATTGAAAAAACAACAACAACAACATTTGTCTTTGTGTGTGTGTGTGTGTGTGTGTGTGTGTGTGTGTGTGTGTGTGTGTGTGTGTGTGTGTGTGTGTGTAAGCATGCATTAAGTTAAAATGGTAAAACTGGTTTGCTTTTGTCACAGTTGTGTTCTGTCTGAGTATTGTTGTCTCTGATCACATGTCTTCCTTTGTTCTGTTTTCCCGCCACTCCTTGGTTTCCACGGTAACTGTCATTTAGTGCATCTGTCACACCTGTTTCCTCGTTAGTCTTGTCAGCTGTGTCTTGTTTCCCTGATCAGTTCTCCCATGTATTTAAGCCCTGAGTTTTGCCTTGTTCTTTGTCAGTTCTATGCTGTAATTAGAGTGTGTTGCTGCCTGTTCCGATATCCTGAGTTTAATTCCTATTAAACCTGCATCTTGTATGTTCATCCTTGTCTCCGCGTGCCTTCCTGCAACCATTCCGTGTTTAGCTTTAGTGGAGAAAACTGGTGAAAATAATGAAATTTAAAGTGAACCTGAGCCAATAAGTGGTCTTCTAGTGCCCTCTGCTGGCCATTCTACTTATTAATGAAGTCTTTTCACAGGTGATTTTGCGTCACTCTAGACACTTATAAAATCACTTATATAACAATAACTATTATAACAAAATCATATTTTGTCAGTGTTTATCACTTCATTTGCACTGACACTTCACGTGTTGTAAATCATGGTAAATCACGCTAGAAGCATGGTAAATCATAGTAAATAAATCTAAAATGTGGTGTATCAAGGTAAATCATGCTAGAATCCTGATAAATCATTCTAGAACGTGGTATATTATGGTAAATCATGCTAGAACAGGGTAAATAATGGTAAACCATGGTAAATCATGGTAAACTATGCTAGAACAGGGTAAATCATGGTAAACCATGGTAAATCATGGTAAACCATGGTAAATCATGATAAACTATAGTAAATCATGCTACAATGTGGTATATCATGGTAAATCATGCTAGAACATGGTAAATCAAGGTAAACTAAGATAAATTCATGGTCAACTATGCTAGAACAGGGTAAATCATGGTAAATCATGGTAAATCATGCTAAAACATGGTATTTTCCATCTATGATGTCAGTGGTTACATGCTTGCTAAATAAAACTTGATGTCTTTTGATGTTTTTGTGCTTAAAGGCCTTAAAGGCCTTAACTGCTTGAACCCCGATAAATGCTGCTTGCAGCTTTAATTATTATTATTATTCCGCCGTAAAACGCATCGTGCAGCCCAAACCGTAAGAGCTGGAACTTTGAAACTTTGACAGATGGTAGTACAAAAATCGAGGAAAGGTTCAGAGATTATGACCCCGATTGGCCCATAGGTGGCGCTATAACAACCAAAAGCGCGAAACTGCTCATAACTCCTAGAC